>NW_026651733.1:0-266224 GCF_029873635.1 Malania oleifera | reverse complement strand
ATCTTTCACATCAACGTTTTCTTTGAATCTAGCCCACCGAGGCCACAACATGGCAAGCGACGTCACTGGTTTGACGCCAAACCCTGTGACTTCAAATACTTTCTATCATATTGTATATTTGTAGGATGACAATGTTGTTCCCATGTTGAGATGACTTGGCCTGACCTTTGACCGATTTGTCCTCCATGAATCGATGACCCTCATTGAAACCGGTTTGAACTTGATCTTGTCATTTTCTTATTATTTTAATTTATTTAAAGTTCAGGAAAATCAGGTAAAAATCACATAAATCAGAAAATATTTTTGATGTCAGAAAATTGTTTTTGCCACTTTCATCTCGAAAATAGAAATGGCTTCCCAAATCTCCCATAATATTTTTGGAAAATATTTTTTAATGTTTAACCTTCTAAAAATTTGGCAAATAAATCGGGAGTTATTTTCCATAAACTATATTCTCAATTTTTATCCCTATGAGTTCCATAAAGGAGCAGGGGCCTTTTCAAATCTCCCCTGCTTTAATGCTCTAAGGAGTACTATACTACTAGAAATATACTCTATAATAAATAGAACTATGTAATATTTGTCGGTTGTCTAGTTAGGTGCATTTGAGATTAGTGTTTTTTAAGTTACCACAGGAGTATACAACAAAGGCTATTAGATTTAATTTAGTATAATTTTTAATTCATTAGGTACCATTCGTAGAATAGTGTGCCTGAGGTTCGGAGTAGCTTGTTTCCCTCACACATACCTTATTCAGTTTACGCAGACCAGCAATTCTACTCACCTTAATTGGTATAATCAGTGTTCTAAACCACACCTTCACTGTTAGTGACGACTCCAACCTCAAATTTTTTTGCTTTCCAAAATTACTACTACTGCTGAGTATCTTTAACAACATAGAATGAGTAATTAAAAAGCCTGAATTTAAGTTTTGGGATACATTTCTGAAATTACTACTGTTCGACTCTCTAATAGTTGTCTCCGCGAAATGCCAAAGCTATCGCGACATCTCTCATGAGCAAATGGGCCTCTGAACCACGAGTTTGAATAAATATAAGTTTTGAAATGTTTTTGAAATTTGGAGTCGCCACTAACCTATTTTTCTTGGTACAGTTAGAATACTGATTACTGGCTCAAGTTAGAATTAGTATCGATCTGATTTACCATGATTAGAATTGGGAGTTCGGTTATTTTAGAGTAAGGTATTCGCGCCTCCTACACACCCATTCTATCGACACAGGGCCGAATAACGACATTATCCCCATTTATTTTAATAAACTTTTAATTACTCCTTTTAAAAATAAAAGTAAATGAATAAATCTAAAAATTACTAGGGCATAAAAACTGGAGGTGAATTGATGTCTAATAGACCCACTATGGAATCTTGTTAGAAAAACCTCTCTCAAAACTACCAAGTGAGATATAAATCTTATTGCTCGTTTTAATATCATCAGACACATCCACACCACAAAAAAAAAAAAAATCGAGAAAATCCGTAAGGGTCTTTAAAAAAAAAATCTCGTGTTTTTCAAATATTTGTAGAATTTTTTTCAAACATTTTATTTTTTATGTTTTAAAATTTTTCAGTGTCATTGCTCAGTTTAAAACCGCGAGCCAAATACATGCAACAAAATGGGCCAAAGAATAGTTGCAGGCCATTACTCTTGCTAACCGTTTTGTTTTGATTTTCAAAATCTTTCTGCTTAGGACCATCCTAATAGAAGTTATTATTTGCAATCACATCCATTTTCTAGCTGTTCAAAGAAGGCATTCTTTTCATTATTCAATTTAGCACAAGATTCATCACTCTTTACAAAATTTAAATACATGAATTGTTTACCAGAATCAATGCATGCATATGTCACCGTGTATCACAAGACTTAGCAGATGATCATTACAATTATATCACCCAATTTCTTCACGAGGATCATCACATGCATTCCTCATCAAGCTCATTAGAGTCACCTGATGATTAAACATATGATATAACACAGGGTTCACATAAAAGATCGCATGCTTTCTCATTAACGAATTACTTAATGAGGGAGGTAAGGACAGTCCAATATATCCTCATCTTCTCTAACGGCAACCTCCATGATTAGCTCACTACCTGATCATTTAGGCTTAAAGCCATTTTGGTGCAATCTTCTTTTTCTGGGTCTCTCCATTATCTCTTTCTTCCGCTCAACCTCTCCTGTGAACTTTAATTCCATGATCTTAAGCACAAATCATTACAATTTAAAGGTGTTGAATACAGTAAATCCTAGGGCATGTGAATTTGCAATGCATCAGATTCAGATCATTGTTCAGGTTACAATACAATAGCGCTAAAAATTCCTGGACAATCACCTGTCAGGCCATCTCATCCGTGATCTTATAAATATCTCACTTCTAATTTTGCCAGTGGGTGTAAATTTACACATAAAATACAGAGGCCTATGTAGAGACTGTCCCTCACCTAATGGGGATACATTCAAGAGCCATTGATCGTTGTTGTAAAACGTTTTAGTCTAGTTCACGAGCTCTGATCCACAATTGTTTGAATTTTGGGGGGGTGTATTCCCAAAGGGGGTATTGAAATCTTTAAAACTTTCTCCTAAGCTTAACCGACATTGTCAGTATTTCGCACCCATAGTTGTGCTAAAATTAGACTCAGTTCACCAAACAAGAACTGAGGCAAAAATCAAAGCATGTATCGCATGCATCGTAATTTCATTGATCATACACCATAAAACCTACAGCTTCACGTTCTTACAATTTTAACCTATGGATTAAGAATTAAGGCACAAGAATGTTATCTGAGTGACATCGGCCAACAAGGCCTACGTCCCTGCCTTCAAGCTCACAAGTAAGGGATTCCACTATGACTCGCTTATCGGGTGGTGCGTGGCACACTCCGTATACATCACTGTATAGGGGGCCCTCGTTTCCTTCCCTCACTCGGTTGTCCTGGCTAACGCGAGTCTCGAACTTTTCACAGGGCTAAGTCTCGTTCTTTGACCACACGTCGGGAATGCACAGATATGAAAATTTTTCACACACACAAATATGCTTCGCTTACCCTATACCTAGTATACAGTGACCACGACACCGAATCAATTATGCACGCAATATGATGGAATATTAGCTCAAGCTGAGATTTCATTAATCGATGTGTTAACGCTCAACAATATAACTTTCAATATTCTATGCGAGGTGAGACCTTTGATTTCAACATCATGTTTACATGTATGCAATAGAGTATTCAAAGCATCTCTAGAACCCTAAGCAAATACCTCAAAAATATTTTTCAAATATCGCACAATGGATCTTAGGGTTTAATTTGCTAAAAATAATTTAGTATCAAACACAAAGCAAGCTTATGCAACGTGCAATAAGGATTCAAGTTCTTAAGCAAGGAAGTTTTTTCCAATCAGTATTTATAAATAAAATACTAGGAACAACCTGTCATATGCTATGCTCTCCCGACTCCCCTTCCACTACATTCAACAATGCAAGTTTGGGAGAAGTTAGCTACCCAAAATGGAATATGAAAGGACTACTGGATCTCTCTAAAAATATGGTGTTGAATGATATGAGAAATAGAATTTTCAACACTGTGGCTGTAAAAAAAAAATGGGAGTATGAAAGATTTAGCACAGTAAATTTTCAGAGAAAAAGTTGCTAATAGACTAATGCTAGTCCTACATCTAATTATACAATGAGGAGGTATATATGAGTTGAGAAATTATAACCGTTGGTGACATCACGGGATTTTTAATTTTTTGAATTAAGTAATAATGAATAACCCTGACTTTACTATGGTACAAATTTTACCAACCCGAGAGGTTCGTCGACCTATCCGAGTTCATTGGACCATATTATGAGTTCGAATCGAACAGGGAGATTTGAACTGGAGATATGGTCAACTGTCCTCAAGCGATTTTCAAACCCTTCGTAGGTTCGGTCGACCAAGGCAAGTTCATTTGACCATTTTATCAGGTTTGGTCGACAATTGTTGTATGTTAGGACACGTGCTAGTTCAGTTACCATTGGGATCACGTTCATTTTAGATGGTCAACGTGAAGTCACATGTTTTACTTCTAGTCAGTTCTGTCGACCCAAGGATTTTGTGTACTCTTGGATTCGTCTACTGAGACCGCCTAGTAACTTTGCATATAAGTCCTTATTTGGTCTCCTGTGGCGAGTGTAAAATAAACATTAGTGCATATGAGGCTATATGAGCATGATTCCTAAAATTTTAAGTATTGTAAGGTCTTTTGAGCATATACACCCTAACAAGCATGACATGCAATATTACAGACCATTATTACAGATTTCGAACTAAATGCATTACAAGAAAAACAATATCTTCAGTCTCCTTGCTCTTCACATTAGCAGTATGCCAGGGTGTAGTGTATTATCCTGCTTGGCCACCATTTTCCTTGGCCCTGTAGGTGGATCTCAAATTATGGACCTTTTCACATCTAAATGCACCCGAAGTGCACTATGTTTTCGTAGCATAAAAAAAGATCAGAGCAAAACACTCACAAACTTTTCCTTGAACAACTGTCAAAATTGAAAGATTTCAATAATAATATATATAGGTGGTTTTCTTCATTTATATAAAAGTTATTATTTTTCCTCTTTATTACATTAGTGTGGTTCTCAATGGGCAAGATATTTTTCTTTCTATACTACACTGAGTCAGTGCCCATTTTCATTACAAATCCTTCCTCAGAGATAAAATCTAGAAACATCTGCATATTTTTGTCAATGATGTATCTCTAGTTATATCCAATTTATTATTTTATTATTCAGAGGAAATTAAAGAGGCTTTAGGGTTAAGGGGGGGGGGGTTTATTTATTTCATCCAAATTTCGTTGTGATATCTCTTTCATTAGTATAGTAATTTAAGTGAAAACCTAAAAGCTCCTTGTGAAGAAACTTTTATCCATATGTTGGGTGGGGTGTATTTACGAAGGCATTCCTGGTTTTGAAGGGCTACAATTTTGAATACCAATTCTGCAATTTTTTGTTAAGGAAAACTACTAATATTCCAGGTAGTGTCACCACCTCCCTACTTTGATTGGTCATCGAGAAGTGCGCACCGTTCCACATAGAAAAAACGAAAATGGAAAAGAAACTAAATATAATATAATAAAATTATTTGACGTGCTTAATATAGAGTTCTGGGGGGGTAGTAAGCAAAAAATACTTGGATTAGAGAAGATTGTGTAGAGTTGGTCTCATGAGCTTCTTACTAGTTTTGTTAGTTGTTTATTAGATGTTTAATAATTTTCGATAGTGACACTAAACAACCCTTTTTTTTTAGTTTTTGCGAGGAGTTGCGGGTATGTTGGGATAAAAGTAGAAACTCTTTTACCTAAATGTAAATCTTCTATACTCAAGTAACAAAAATAATTTAGGGAAAAAATACGATTTTAAACATTAACTTCTTTAAACCTCCGGGGCGCGGCTAGTTTTTTGAACACTTAATTAACACCGTTATGGCCTTAATGTGTTTAAACTTTTTACCCTCTTCCTCCTTCTCTACTTCCCTCCCTGCTCTTCCCCCTTTCCCCCTTCGCCTCTTATCTAAATATCTTGGTAGCGCAAAGAAGACCGCTAAAGGGCTGGGAACCGTAACGTATGTGTTCTCTGGGAGGGTAAGGGTATACACCACATACGGAGATACAATCGGGTAATTAAACCCCGGGAACTCGCCTCATCCCATTTTTCGTCCACATTCCATTGCCCCCACTTGCCTGCGTGTCCCTCTCAGGTCTATCTTGACCGCACCCCCGAAGTCCTGACAGACGCGCTGGACAAAGCAAGCGTCGTATAAAACTCATGTGTAACTCGAACCCCTGCTATTTCTTTCCCATTTCCAGTCTGTTTTGGGGTCTAGCGGGAAAGTTAGGAAGGGCTCCGAATCCCCTACTAGAGTAAACTAAACCATCGCCTAGTCAGCACGAATCCGGATAGTCAGCTAAACGAATCACGAAATATTACACAGACTAGAGTGCGAACCGATTTCCAAAGATACAGAGAGGATGGGTGGCCCAAATATCACCACCAGGGCTAAGCTAGATAAGATACGCGAAAAAATACGCCTCGATACAGGGCGATAACTGACAACCCATCTCCCCTACGAGCCTGAGCTACTCGCCCACCGAGTCACCGGAAAAACAAGTGAATGTAATGGGAGGAAACGAGACTTAGTAAGAACGAAATAGTTATGGCTATGTAGACATGAGTTACAAACTAATGAAAATCTATTTCGATATAAGGAGGTTGAATACATACAAGTAAAATAAACCACCACTTTGCCGGGTGGTTGACATAGTGGGGAGTTCATTAGGTTGAGACTCAAAAAGACTGTCAGGTACATATGGATAGTCGCGGGCTCGGGACAGAAAAAAAAATCCCGGTTGAAAAAATAATAAAACATAATAATAACTGACACTTCCCCGGTGGATACTATGTGGTCCATGATTGAACCCCTCATAACAAGGTTATGCGGCCATAGGTGGGATCCTATCCGGGGTAGACCAACCAGAACAATCACTATCCTCCAATCAATCTGACCAGCCCTCCTCACCCTATCTTGATGGGAGCTTGTACACTCTGGCTCTAATACGAGCGACCTTTATAGCACATATTACTGAATAGGTGGTTTGCACTCTATATTGTAAACGTTACGGTACCGTCCTCTGTAAACTGTATGGTCCAACATGGTCTAATACTATATATAATACATCTCTATAAACAACTATTTGTTTTATCATGATTATGTAATAACTTATAAATCCTGACGCTAGTGATAACTGTATCTGTATTTCTGAAATGAAACTAAAACATATGTCATGGTATTCTGTAATTACTATAAATAGCTTCATTGTATATTCCTATAGAACATAACTCTGAAAATATTGTAAAGCCTGTTTATATACTATATCTAGTATTCCTAAGCACACAGTACTTAGACATATTACTTAGCTTTTGTAAGACTGTATAAAGCTCTGTTGTGAATAATAATCTGATAAAAATATACATTTTATACTGAAAATTATTCTAGAACTGCCTTGCATTGCATATTTCCCTTATCTGATTCCTATTAAAAATCCCCTACTATGACGGGTCCTACACCCACAAGATTCTCCACTCCACACCCTGAAAAAAAAATTTTCAGAACAAAATATTAATATTTCTTGGCCTACATCATTTCTTACAACTGCCAGAAAGCCAGAAACTAAAAAAAAGGTCTTACCCTGGTTCTAGGTAGAAATTTGACTCAATCCCATCGACGATTCGTCCAAGAAGACTTGAAGAAAAACTCTACCAGGAGCGTTGTGGTGGCATCAGATCATCGATCCGGCGAATGACGGCCCGAAATCGAAGAAATATGGGTGAGGGATCGTAGGAGAGAGAAGAGAGGGTTTCAGTGAGGTATTGCGCAAGAAAACTAAGTTTAGCACTATTATACTATGGGATTCATCGATGAGCCACGTCACCTCATCGATGAGTCCTGTAGAAAGTTCATCGACAAACCTGCACTCTCGTCGATGAATTTCAGATTTCCAAAAAATCCACTCTCGGTGTCTTCTTGTCGACGAAATGCTTCCTCGTCGATGAGGTCCTCTTGTACCCTTATCGACGAGCCCCTTGTATTCGTCGACGAGGACCTGAGAAAATTTCTTCGGATATTAACCTCCAAAGTGCAATGTCGTTGACGAAGTCGGCTTCCTCCTTCTATTACCGTTTCCATTTTCCTTTTCTTTATTATTTAAATACCATTATTCTTCAAGTCACTACATAATGAGTTCTTGAATTGAATGGTCCAATGAATTCAATCATTTTGGGTCCACCAATTTACAATAATATGACAAAATAATTCTATTATTATTTTAATTTTATTTGAATATATATATATATATATATATATATATATATATATGAAATTTGAAAACTACTCATAAATCATAAAAAATCTAGTAATTATAATACCACAAAATGTTTGTTAGATGCAATTTTCATAAATATTTAATAACTGAATGTACCATAAAATAAGTACAACATAGTTCAATATTTTTAAATTCAACTAATCATGAAACATTGTGTTAAAAATAATATAAACTAAATATTCAAAATTCATATTTCATAAATTAAAATTATAAAATTGAACTTTAGATCTTTTGAGCTTAAAATGTGAATGTTAAATGGATAAAGCAAACTAAAATTCATATTAACTAGTTGACTTTTGATCGAGTTAATTTATCCATTTTTTTTTCTTAATTTTATCTTAGTTATTATGTTTTTAAATATGTGATTCAACTAGACTAAGAAAACAAGCCACCATTCAACCAACTGGTCAATCCAAGCTAATTTTAAACAATATTTTATTTTTCAAAGATATATTTAATCATTTAATTCGCATGAAAATTGTATATAACAAATATTTTGGAACAATTTTTTAAATTATCAGCATTATTATTTTCAAATATATATATTTGATGTGGTATCATTAAAATTGTCCTCAACCGCAGGGCAGTTTTATTATTTTCAAACAGTTGAGGAGGTCTTCGGGCACCATACAACCTTTCTGATGTGTAGGATCCTCCTTAGAGGCAAGCACAAAGCATACTCGGTGCCATGCTATGATCATTTAAGGAACCCATTACAGTTTCGTTAAACTAGAGGTTTGCCTCACGCCAGCACAGTGACTCGGCAGGTTATGGGTATCCACTGTAAAGATATCTCTCGTAGTATCATAGTGACATTACAAGCTCATAGATGTAAGAGAATAGAAGTCCTTCGGACAAATAACCTTTTACGGGAAGAAGGAAATTAGAAAGCCGTGGAAGAACACACAAGGAGGAATTTTATTTCTAACTCCGTCTGATTCTAGTGTGCCTTACAAAAGGGAAGGCAGTCCTTTATGTAGAGATCTGAAACCCCAAAGCCTACATGATAAGCAAACATCGAGAACGACATAAAGTAAACACGATAGAGACATAAAGACGGACGACGACATAAAGCAAAGTCGGTGAAGACTTTTGTGGCGTCGACTGACAACTGAAAAAGATGACTCAACTACTGATAGCAGACATAATTAAAAGGTGACAGCACATGGGCAGCTACATTTGTGTGGGAATGACCCACCACCTTTAATTATGCAAGACTTCTTGACAAATTAAGCCAACAAATACTGACTTATAAACAAACTTTCAACACACGCAGACATAGGATGACCCACCACTGTGGACTTTAGTAACAATAATACATAAAGTAGCCTGCCATTATGGACTTCGGTGAGATGGCAAGAGGTTGAGGTTGATCTAGTCTTCATCCGTGATTTCTCCATGAATCAGATGGTAGTACGTCTTCTGCTTCCATGGATTGTCTTCATCATCTGTATCCATAGGATCTAGATCAGGAGGGTCCTTGTCAAGCGGCTTGAGAGCAGGAATTTCATTTGGAATGGTTGTGACGAGCTCAGAACATAACTTTAGGTCTTTCATTTCACAAGGTGGTTCAACAGTGAGGGCTTGTATCTTGGCCATGTAGAAAGGTTGTACAGTGTATCCCATTCGTAGGCTTGATTATAGGACCATAGGAGCTTCCTGGTAGGATTGTAGAAATACGGTCGATGGAGGATGAAGATTATGTGTACTGTGGCTGCTTTAGTTGGGTCCATCTTCCAGAGGTTGTGATTACCCATGAGGGGAGTCAGGTTTTTTCTCCATGTGAAGAGACGACCAAAGAGCAGAAGGAAGGTCCAGAACAGGGATTTCTGGTTGGCTAGATCATCAAGGTGAGCGTACGTTTCTTGGAGCGGAAGGAATGCAGCATGTACTTGCAAAACAGAAAGATACCATAGACGCCATAGTACATGAGTATTGAAGGATGATGGTTTGATGACGTAGGGATTGAGGAATGGATACGCTGGGAAGGTATGGTGATGGCCAATAGTCTGTGCATAGTGGTAAAAGAAGGGTTTTGCACAGAACTTGATTTTGGAGACATCAGTGGTTTCTAGACATATTTCTGGTGGGAAATGTATCTGTGTAGAAGCATTGAGGTAGAGGATATCTAGAGGTGATGATAAGGATGAGGCCATGAAGATCAGTGGTATGGCTCAATGTCTGGATATGAGGAAGGATCTTTTCCGAGGGCGAGATAATATATCAGCGAGGACATTATGATCGCCTTTTATATGCTTCACGGAGAAGTCATATCTGCAAAACCAGTCTTTCAGTCTGAGAATCTGTGGATCAGGGAGAATCTTGTTCTAGAATTCAAGCATCGATGGGAAGGATGATTTGTCCATCTCAACTGTGAAATGCTTTGATCTGACGTAGAAGTCAAATTTTTGAATTCCATTTTTCACCGCAATTATCTCTTTGAACACAGTGTGATAGTGCTTCTGAGAATCTTTGAATTCTCCATTGGCATGTCCGCAATAGGACCTTTTGTTATCCTTATCTTTAAGCAGTAAAGCACCCCAAAAATGGTCACTTGTGTCTGACTAGAGGATAAGATTTTCGATTGATGGAATAGTCAGAGGCGGTGGATCCTTGGCAGCTTTTTTGAGATATTTGACTGCATTTGTCTGGTTAGGGCCCCATGGGGGTGGTTTCTTTTTCAACAGCTGTGACAGGGAGCTGGTGTGATGGCTAGCATGCGGGATGAAGTCTCTGATGTAATTAATTATGCCAAGAATTTGTTGAATTTCTTTGACAGAAAGATTAGCATCTGGAAACTGTCATAATTACTCTGCGAGATATGGACCTAGACAGATGGTTCCGTGGGAAATTTTCATCCCCAGAAAATCAATTTCTTTTTACCCAATCACGCTTTTCTTTTCTGATAACATTGTCCCGTACTGTGATGCCAACTGGTGGAAATGATCAAGAAGGTGATGATGATCTGCAAGACTTTTTGAAAATAATAAAATATCATCAATATAAATCAGGGTACTATGCAAAATAGGACTAAAAATCCTGGTCATCGCTTTTTAAAACAGTGATGGCGCGATCTTTAAACTGAAGGGCAAAACTGTCCATTTAAATTATTCATTCGGAATACAGAACGCTGTCTTGTATCTGTCATCTAGGTGTATCCCGAGTTGCCAAAAAGCACCTTTTAGATCGAACTTTGAAAATATTTTTGCTTCAGCAAGATGGATGAATTGTGTTCTAGCTTTTGGAATAGGGAACCTATCATCCATGATGAACATATTCAACGGCTTGTAATCAATAACTAATCTCTTTTTTCATCCGATCTTTTCTGATCTTCTTTCAACACAAAATGCTTGACATGCCCAAGAGGAATTGGTTGGTTCAATAAGACCTTGTTTCAATAAAGAATAACATTCTTCTTTGGCTAGCTTGTGGTCTGATGAAGTCATTCTCGGATGGGTAGCCTTGGTCGGACTAATATCTTCATTGAGCTTGAAGGGAATGTGGATGAAAAAATCTAGGTTTTTCGAAAGTGGATGATCATGAACGAACTGATCATGACTTTCTGCACACAACTTGAGGAGTTTGTTTTGAATGGGCTGAAAATTTGGAGGAGAATACGAAAGAGAACAGATTTTGTTTGTCTGGGTAAAAGACTCGAATTCTCTTTTGTACTTAATTCCAGTGGGAAGAATCCTTAAGGATTTTGAAGGACAATAAACATCCCATCCTAATAGAACATCTTTTTGAGGAAGAGGACTACCAATAACACGAGTCCAAATGATGCAATTAGGAAGGAGTTTAATCCCAATCTTCCTTTTGGAAATCAAGGTAGTAGTAAAAATTTGATCATCAGCAGCTCTGAAAAATTGAGTATGGGAAGACCAACTATCCGATGGTAGAACTTTTGGATTGATCATGGTCTTATGAGATCCTGTATCAATGAATGCAATAGCAGGAATGGGTTTACCATGCTTTTATAGAAGGAGCTGAATTTGAACATGAGGACTGATTTGAGAATCTTGAGAGAAGAGAATAGGTTGGACTTGAAGAGTTTCGTCCGAATGATAATCATCTTCTGAATCAGTAAGGACGAGAATAGTTTCTTCAGTCATCTCTTCTTGTTCTGAAAGAACAGATTCTACATCTTCATCTAGTTCTTCATTCTGTGACTGTTGGGCGAGCTTTGTAGATTTTGTCCTGTTCATCAGGCATTGCTTTGCATAGTGGCCTTTTTTTCCTTCAAATGAAACAGTGAGGAGATTTATCATGTCCTCGTCGGTTCTTCTTTTTGAAGAATTTGAACTTCTTTTTCTTTCTGTGATCTTTCTTGGAAATCTTGTCAGAACCATAATCTTTGAAATGCTTCTTCTTTTTGGGACTACAAATGCAATCCCTTTCTTTGCATTTGATCTGCAAGTAAGGCTTTTTGCATTGCTTTGTGAACTTATGATTCTGTTTCATCATCTTTTAAAACAACTGATGAGTATCACATAACTTTTCAAGAGAAGTGAGTGCTTGTTGATGAATTTCTTCTAACGAGATTTCTTTGAGTGGTCGTGAGAGAGAAGCAATTTTACTCTGTAAATCTGGCTGAATGTCTTCTGGCAGAGAATTAATGTAAACTTGTCCGAGATTATCATCATGGAATCCACCAAGAAGATAACACCTTTTAGACATCCTTTGATAATGAAAATCAAGATCCTTTCTCTTTAAATAACAACATCTCATTTCAAAATATTCTTGTCGAACTGTATCGGCATGAATATCCGGATCTTCGACGAATTCCTTGTAGAGTGTGCCCAAAGCAAAGGAGGGAATTTGGGAATTAATGAATGTTACCTGTCTGAATTCACCAAGACTTTGAAACCTGTCTCTTAATGTTCCAGTAAATCTAGATGTGAATTCAACGAGAACTGATTGTAAAGTGTTCCCGGGCTTTGAGAGTTGAAGGTCAATCCATGCACCAAATTCACCAATTCGATCTCTCCACTTAGCTGGAGGTAATCCATTAAAAGAGAACCATGAATTATTGTTTGAATGGTGTGGAACCAAATGAGAAGTAGCCGAAGTGGCTTCAGAAGGTTCTTCCACAATGGGAACTGTGGTATCAGTCTCTTCATGGAATTCTTGGTTTCTGGATGATCCTGGTTCTGTGGGAGATGCCATCATCATATTGGTGAGATCAGTAATTTCTTGATCTGAGGAGGAGGACAATGTTTCAATTTCAGTGGAAACATCACTGTTATCATTAATGGATATTTCAGGAACAGGGTCAGAAAGGAAAGATAGAGATTGATCACGTGATAAAAATGGACTTTTGAGTTTTTGGTTAACAGGTTCAGGAGGTAAAGGTTTTGCCGGAATTGGAAACCTGTGAGTAATGGGAGCTGATGGAATAAGAGAATGTCTCTTATGAATTTCAGCAGTGGACTTGAAATGCTTAGAATAATCTGGTTGTTGGTAGGATGGAGCTGGTGGTGACTGAGGAATGAAAGAGTATGATGGAGCATATGGAAAGGCTTTAGGTATGTAGGTTGGTGAGGGACTTGGACGATATTCTCGTTCAATTTGTGATACTTGGTCTTTGAGTTTTCTGATTTCAGTTTCCTTTTCATTAAACATTGATCCAAAGTATCCTACAGAAATGAATTGTCTGAGTTCAGTATCAAGGCAATCAATTCTTCTTTTGAGATCAACATATAAAGCTTCAATTCTGGAATCAAGGTTGTCAAAACGTTGGTTCTTCTGAGCGCCATGCTGGATGAGTTTGTCAACTTTGTGATCAATGGGAGTCAATGTTGTATTCTGAGTTTTAGCATTCTGAGTTTGCCAGTTCAGAACTTGTTCAGTTTGTGATGGTAGCTTTCTGGAACCCTCTGGTTGGATTTCAGAGGGTTGGATGAAAGGTATAGTATGAAGGTTAGAGTCCGCATAAGATCTTGGTTCCAAGGGTGGAAACTGTTTGTCATAGGGAGAAACCATGAAACAGGGAATTGGTTGAGATTGGGGTAGTTTGGAAACTGGAGTTTGGTAAGGTTCTGGTTCAGGTTCTTCTGGAGGAAGAAGTCCTTCTTCGCAAAGAATCTCAAGGGCTCTATCATAGATCCATAATGGCTTTAGTTTTGGATCTGGACGTCGGATGCCTATCCATGGGCTGCTTGGGTTATCAGGTTTTCTGTGAGGAGAAAGAGGTTTATGGGATGGTTTGGTTTCTCTCTGGTGTGTTTGGTGGCTAGTGCAATCTGGATCGCACATAGAAGAATCAACATCCCATATGAAATGTCCTTCAATTTTGTCGGTATAGATGGGGGATCCGTCTGCTTCAACGTGACTGACTGGAATGTCATCTTCGAAAGTAACAGGCTTTATCATCAATGATTGGAACACCGGAGGAGTGTTGGATGAAGCTATATCTTTCGGGTTGAACACCGTCTTTACCATTCCATCTGGAAGTCTCTGGAACTTAGGATCTGAGAGATGGATGGTTGAAGATTTCTGATGAAGCTGTTCATAGCTGGAAATCCACTCGAGAGGAATGAGTTGTTTGAGTTCTTCTCTGGGGACTTGTTGTGGAATTTGAAGGATGGTAAGAACATCATCTTCTCGTTTAGCGGTGATCAGGATAGTGTCCTCAGACTATCCCGGAAGGTGGAGATCAACAGCGTGATCTTAAAGTCTATAGATGAGTTGATGATGTAGGGTAGGGTAGCCATGTAGGCTGAAGAGACTTTTTGAGCACCAGTAATGTGCAGTTGAACCTTTATGCAGTTCCTCCGGTTCTTGTCTCTGAGAGGAATATTGAATTTGGGAAAGAACGTGAGACAAACGCTACCAGCTTGGAGAGTGGTAAGCGAGGTACCAATTGTTGCATGCTCATACTGAGTGTAGGTAGTGTTGAGTAGAGTGATCCTGGCTGTGACTGGAAGTCCTTTACGGCCATGGAGTGTCAGAAGGAGTCTGACAGCACCAAAATGGAGATGAGTGTAGCCTTCTTTGATCCACTAGTTAATGAAATCTTGATCAAGCTCAAGATCAACATATCGTTCCTTGGAAGAGGCTGGGATGAGACACTTGTCAAGAGCGGTGGTCTGGACGAACTCCTTGACTTGCGTTCTTTTGTGAGATATGAGAAGAGTACGAACTTGGTTGGCAAGAGATCTTTTTCTTCCAAAAATATTATAGGGATTTACAAGAGGAAGAGAGGTTTCCTGTATCTGAACAGAGTCAGGAATATAGAAATATTCTACTAGGTTGGTAATTTTGGAAGAAGTAGTTTTCTTGATGGAAGTAGGGAGAGAGATGGAAGAAGAAAGTCAAGCAGGTGTAATTTCTGAACTTTGTGAATGAGAATCCATGGTTTGCAAGTTTCCCCTTTGAGCTATTTGTTCCTCGTTTTTCTAATATTTACTTATATGATCTTAACTTTCCTAGACTCCAGGCAAGGACATGGCTCTGATACCACACGAGAGTCTAGAGCCCCAAGACCTTTCAAAGGAAAGCAACCAATCTAGGACCACATCTCCAACACAGGCCTTCCCATGGCCACTCAAACGGAGAACTCGGGTCCTTCAACTAAATGCTTTACCAGAGGAGGTCTTCGAGGACCGTACAACCTTTATGATGTGCAGGATCCTCCTTAGAGGCAAGCACAGAGCATACTCGGTGCCATGCTATGATCATTTAAGGAACCCATTACAGTTTCGTTAAACCAGAGGTTTGCCTCACGCCAGCACAGTGACTCGGCATGTTATGGACATCCACTGTAAAGATATCCCTCGTAATATCATAAAGACATTATATGCTCATAGAAGTAAGAGAATAGAAGTCCTTTGGACAAATAACCTTTTAGGGGAAGAAGGAAATTAGAAAGCCGTGGAAGAACACACAAGGAGGAATTTTATTTCTAACTCCGTCTGATTCTAGTCTGTCTTACAAAAGGGAAGGCAGTCCCTTTATATAGAGGTCTGAGACCCCGAAGCTTACATGATACGCAAACATCGAGAACGACATAAAGTTAACACGATAGAGACATAAAGATGGACGACGACAGAAAGCAAAGTCGGTGAAGACTTTTGTGGCGTCGACTGACAACTTAAAAAGATGACTCAACTATTGACAACAGACATAATTAAAAGGTGACAGCACATGGGCGGCGGCATTTGTGCGGGAGTGACCCACCACCTTTAATTATGCAATACTTCTTGACAAATTAAGCCAACAAATACTGACTTATAAACAAACTTACAACACACGCAGACATAGGACGACCCACCATTGTGGACTTTAGTAACAATAATACATAAAGTAGCCTGTCATTATGGACTTTGGTGAGATGGCGAGAGGTTAAGGTTGACGAAGTCTTCATCCGTGATTTCTCCTTGAATCGGATGGTAGTCCATGACTTCCATGGATTTTCTTCACCATCTGTATCCATAGGATCTGGATCAGGAGGGTCCTTGTCAGGCGGCTTGAGAGCAGGAATTTCATTTGGAATGGCTGTGACGAGCTCTGAACAGAACTTTAGGGCATTCATTTCACAAAGGTTGTTCAACAGTGAGGGCTTGTATCTTGGTCATGTAGAAAGTTTGTACAGCGTATCCCATTCATAGGCTTGATTCTAGGACCATAGGAGCTTCCTTGTAGGATTGTAGAAATACGGTCGATGGAGGATGAAGATACTGTGTACTGTGGCTGCTTCAGCTGGGTCCATCTTCCAGAGGTTATGATTACCCATGAGGGTAGTCAGCTTCTTTCTGCAAGTGAAGAGAGGATCAAAGAGCTGAAGGAAGGTTAAGAACACGGATTTCTCGTGTGCTGGATCATCAAGGTGAGCGTACGTTTCTTGGAGCGAGAGTAATACAGCATGTACCTGCAAAACAGAAAGATACCATAAATGCCATAATACATGAGTATTGAAGGATGATGGTTTGATGACGTAGGGATTGAGGAATGGATATGCTGGGAAGGTACGGTGATGGCTAATAGTCTGGTTATAGTGGTAATAGAAGGGTTTTGCACAGATTTTGATTTTGGAGACATCAGTGATTTTTGGAGGTATTTTTGGGGGGAAATGTATCTGTGTAAAAGCACTTAGGTAGAGGATATCTGGAGGTGATGATGAGGATGAGGCCATGAAGATCAGTGGCATGGCTCGGTGTCTGGATATGAGGAAGGATGTTTTCCGGGGGCGAGATAATATATCAACAAGGACATTGTGATCGCCTTTTATATGCTTCATGGAGAAGTCATATCTGGAAAACCAGTCTTTCAGTCTGAGAATCTGTGGATCATGGAGAATCTAGTTCCGGAATTCAAGCATCTTTGGGAAGGATGAGTTGTCCATCTCAACTGTGAAATGCTTTGATTCGACGTAGAAGTCAAATTTTAGAATTCCATTTTTCACCGCCATTATCTCTTTGAACACAGTGTGATATTACTTCTGAGAATCTTTGAATTCTCCACTGGTGTGTCTGCAATAGGACCTTTTGTTATCCTTATCTTCTAGCAGTAAAGCATCCCAATAATGGTCACTTGCGTCTGACTGGAGGATAAGATTTCCGATGGATGGAATAGTCAGAGGCGGTGGATCCTTGGCAGCTTTTTTGAGGTATTTGACAGCATTTGTTTGGTCAGGGCCCCATGGGGGTGGTTTCTTTTTCAACAACTATGACAGGGAGCTGGTGTGATGGCTAGCATGCGGGATGAAGTCTCTGATGTAATTAATTATGACAAGAAATTGTTGAATTTCTTTGACAGAAAGATTAGCATCTAGAAACTGCAATAATTGCTCTGCGAGATGTGGACCTGGACAGTTGGTTCCGTGGGAAATTTTCATCCCCAGAAAATCAATTTCTTTTTGTCCAACCACGCTTTTCTTTTCTGAGAACATTATCCCGTACTGTGATGCCAGCTGGTGGAAATGATTAAGAAGGTGATGATGATCTACAAGGCTTTTTGAGAATAATAAAATTTCATCAATATAAATCAGGGTACTGTGCAGAATAGGATTAAAAATCCTAGTGGTCGCCTTTTGAAACAGTGATGGCGTGATCTTTAAACCGAAGGGCAAAACTGTCCATTGGAATTGTTCATTTGGAATACAGAACGCTGTCTTGTATCTGTCATCTGGGTGTATCCCGGGTTGCTGAAAAGCACCGTTTAGATTGAACTTTGGAAATATTTTTGCTTTAGCAAGATGGATGAATTGTGTTCTGGCTTTTGGAATAGGGAACCTATCATCCCTGATGAACATATTCAACGGCTTGTAATCAATAAGTAATCTCTTTTTTTCTCTGATCTTTTCTGATCTTTTTTCAACATAAAATGCTTGACATACCCAAGAGGAATTGGTTGGTTCAATGAGACTTCGTTTCAATAAAGAATAACATTCTTCCCGGGCTAGCTTGAAGTCTGATGGAGTTATTCCCGGATGGGTAGCCTTGGTTGGAATAATATCTTCATTGAGTTTGAAGGGAATGTGGATGAAAAAATTTGGGTTTTTCGAAAGTGGGTGATCATGAACGAACTGATCATGACTTTCTGCACACAACTTGAGGAGTTTGTTTTGAATGGGCTGAAAATCTGGAGGAGAATACAAAAGAGAATAGATTTTGTTTGTCTGGGTAAAAGGCTTCAATTCTCTTTTGTGCTTAATTCCAGTGGGTAGAATCCTTAAGGATTTTGAAAGACAATAAACATCCCATCCTAATAGAACATCTTTTTTAGGAAGAGGACTACCAATAACATGAGTCCAAATGATGCAATTAAGAAGGAATTTAATCCCAATTTTCCTTTTGGAAATCAAGGTAGTAGTAAAAATTTGATCATTAGAAGCTCTGAAAAATTGAGTATGGGAAGACCAACAATCTAATGGCAGAACGTTTGGATTGATCATGGTCTTATGGGATCCCGTATCAATGGATGCAACAGCAGGAATGGGTTTACCATGCTTTTATGGAAGGAGCTGAATTTGAACATGAGGACTGATTTGAGAATCTTGAGAGAAGAGAATAGGTTGGACTTGAAGAGTTTCATCCGAATGATAATCATCTTCTGAATCAGAGTTTTCTGAATCAGTAAGGACGAGAATAGTTTCTTCAGTCATCTCTTCTTGTTCTGAAAGAACAGATTCTGCATCTGCATCTAGTTCGTCATTCTGTAACTGTTGGGCGAGCTTTGTAGATTTTTTCCTATTCATCGAGCATTGCTTTGCATAGTGGCCTTTTTTCTTGCAAATGAAACAGCGAGGAGATTTATCATATCCTCGTCGGTTCTTCTTTTTGAAGATTCTGAACTTCTTTTTCTTTCTGTGATCTTTCTTGGAAACTTTGTCAGAACCATAATCTTTGAAATGCTTCTTCTTTTTGGGACTACAGATGCAATCCCTTTCTTTGCATTTGATCTGCAAGTAAGGCTTTTTGCATTGCTTTGTGAACGTATGATTCTGTTTCATCATCTTTGAAAATAACTGATGAGTATCAGATAACTTTTCAAGAGAAGTGAGTGCCAATTTATGAATTTCTCCTAACCAGATTTCTTTGAGTGGTCGTGAGAGAGAAGCAATTTTTCTCTGTAAATCTGGCTCAATGTCTTCTGGCAAAGAATTAGTGTAAAATTGTCTGAGATTATCATCATGAAATCCACCAAGAAGATAATACCTCTTAGACATCCTTTGATAATGAAAATCAAGATCCTTTCTCTTTGAAGAACAACATCTCATTTCAAAATATTCTTGTCGAACTGTATTGGCATGAATATCTGGATCACCGACAAATTCTCTGTAGAGTGTTCCCAAAGCAAAGGAAGGAATCTGGGAATTAATGAATGTTACTTGTCTGAATTCACCTAGACTTTGAAACAAGTCTTTTAATGTTCCAGTAAATCTAGATATGAATTCAACGAGAACTGATTGTAAAGTGTTCCCAGGCTTTGAGAGCTGAAGGTCAATCCATGCACCAAATTCACCAATTCGATCTCTCCACTTAGCTGGAGGTAATCCTTCAAAAGAGAACCATGAATTATATTTTGAATGGTGTTGAACCGAATGAGAGGTAGCTGAAGTGGCTTCAGAAGGTTCTTCCACAATGGGAACTGTGGTATCGGTCTCTTCATGGAATTCTTGGGTTCTGGATGATCGTGGTTCTGTGGGAGATGCCATCATCATATTGGTGCGATGAGTAATTTCTTGATCTGAGGAGGAGGACGACGTTTCAATTTCAGTGGAAACATCACTATTATCATTAATAGATATTTCAGGAACTGGGTCAGTAAGGAAAAATGGAGATTGATCAGGTGATAAAAATGGACTTTGGAGTTTTTGGTCAATAGGTTCAGGAGGTAAAGGTTTTGCCGGAATTGGAGATCTGTGAGTAATGGGAGCTGATGGAATAAGAGAATGTCTCTTAAGAATTTCAGCAGTGGACTTGAAATGCTTAGAATAATCTGGCTGTTGGTAGGATGGAGCCGGTGGTGACTGAGGAATGAAAAAGTATGATGGAGCATATGGAAAGGCTTTAGGTATGTAGGTTGGTGAGGGAGTTTTGTGATACTTGGTCTTTGAGTCTTTTGATTTCTATTTCCTTTTCATTGAACATTGATCCAAAGTATCCTACAGAAATGAATTGTCTAAGTTTAGTATCAAGGCAATCAATTCTTCTTTTGAGATCAACATATAAAGCTTCAATTCTGGAATCAAGGTTGTCAAAACGTTGGTTCATCTGAGCGCCATGCTGGATGAGCTTGTCAACTTTGTGATCAATGGCTGTCAACGTTGTATTCTGAGTTTTAGCATTCTGAGTTTGCCAGTTCAAAACTTGTTCAGCTTGTGATGGAAGCTTTCTGGAACCGTCTGGTTGGATTTTAGAGGGTTGGATGAAAGGTCTAGTATGAAGGTTAGAGTTGGTATAAGATCTTGGTTCCAAGGGTGGAAATTGTTTGTCATAGGGAGAAGCCATGAAACAGGAAATTCGCTGAGATTGGGGTAGTTTGGAAATAGGAGTTCGATAAGGTTCTGGTTCAGGTTCTTTTGGAGGAAGAAGTCCTTCTTCGCGAAGAATCTCAAGGGCTCTATCATAGATCCATAAAGGCTTTGGTCTTGGATCTGGACGTCGGATGCCTATCCATGGGCTGCTTGGGTTATCAGGTTTTCTGTGAGGAGAAAAAGGTTTATAGGATGGTTTGGTTTCTCTCTGGTGTGTTTGGTGGCAAGTGCAATCTGGATCGCACATAGAAGGATTAACATCCCATATGAAATGTCCTTCAATTTTGTCGGTATAGATGGGGGATCCGTCTGCTTCAACGTGACTGACTGGAATGTCATCTTCGAAAGTAACAGGCTTTATCATCAATGATTGGAACACCGGAGGAGTGCTGGATGAAGCTGTATCTTTCGGGTTGAACACCGTCTTTAGCGTTCCATCTGGAAGTCTCTGGAACTTAGGATCTGAGAGATGGATGGGTGAAGATTGCTGATGAAGTTGTTCATAGCTGGAAATCCACTCTAGAGGAATGAGTTGCTTCAGTTCTTCTCTGGGGATTTGTCATGGAATTTGAAGGATGGTAGGAACATCATCTTCTCGGTATCATTCCTCCTTTGATACAGTTTTATATAATATATATTTCATCCACATTCCATGGATGTGAAAAAATCTGGATGAACTCGATTGGTAAATATAGAAGTAAATATATATATATATATATATATATATATATTTCATCAGTACGATGAACATCATCGTTCTCCGAGTGGATGATCATGAACAGTTATATATATATATATATATATATATATATATATATATATATAATGTTATCATGCTTATGTCATCTGGTTCAAACGAATCAATTAGGCTAGTTAAAGTTGCTGATACGAGGATTGAATGTTCAATGTATTTACTAGTTCAGTTTACTTAACTAAGCAATTTTCCAACTTAATTTATTAAATTAATATCATTTTCTTAAGTTCTCTTATAATTATTGAATAAAAAGGGTAAATTTATTATTTTATTATAGATATATATATTTTTTTCTCATATACTTAATGGTTGATTAACGATCAACTCATGGTACAAGGTTCATTTAGTCAATAAATTTAAACTATAGATTTTTTTTAATCATTTTCAAAAATTAAGATGGTGTTACTAAATTTTTCCCTATAACTTCTTGGAAAAAAATGTTCGATTTCACTTCTTCTTCTTTTCTTTTTTTTAAATCCACAAGACATATTTAGTGGAAAATAAGATGATTGGAAAAAACAAATAAACTTGCAACAACTTGATGGGTGGAGGAGACTTGCTCAATCACTGGTTGTGACTGAAACTTAGTAAAGATTGCATAGAAATACACTCAATTGATTTCAATCTGAAAAAAAAAAAATACTATAGAGGAATTCTAAATACACAAACTCTCCTCTCTCGGGTTATTCCCCGTTTCTACACCACACGTTACATTACACACACACACACACACACACGTCTATTTATAGAAATTACTAGAACAGTATAATCAACAATGGTGGGTTGGTTGGTGAGGTTGGTGGTCGACTCTTGCCCAAATTCATTAAAGGTGGGTTGCTGGCCATCCCCAATCAAGTTTAATTCTCAACATCCCCCTTTAAACTTCGCTCTCCTGGTTTTTTTATTCCGAGCATTGTTTTCATTCTTACAAAAATATCATGCCTGAGTGGCTTTGTAAATATATCAGAAATCTTCTATGTTCTATAAGATTTCAACTCCACTTGTTTATTCCTGACATGCTCTCTGATAAAATGATTCTGAGTATCAATATGTTTGCTTCTTTTATGGTAAACTAGATTTTTCACAAGTACAATCGCTGATTGATTGTCGATGTAAACTTCCGTGGGGTTTTTTTGAAGAAATCTTAGACACTTCAGTACATTCTTGGTCCATATACCATGATAAACAGCAAAGCTAGCAGCAACATACTCAACTTCACATGATGACAGCGTTATGATGGGTTGCTTCTTCAATGAAGAACGTGAATCCAGTCGTGCTTTTTCTTTCATCAAGATCTCTTCCACAATCGCTATCTGAATAACCGATAAGTTTGCAATCACCTCTTGATGAATAAAACATACCATCAGTGATGGTACCCTTGACATAGCGGAGTATCCTCTTTGCTGCATTCAAATGGGATTGGTTAGGAGTCTCTATGTACTTGCTGACAAGTCCAACTTCATAGAGTATGTCTGGTCTAGTGCATGTCAAATACCTCAAGCTTCTAACTAGATGCTTAAAATATGTGAGGTCAACATCTCCTTACTCATTATTTCTCAATTCCAATCCCGTTTCAACTGAAGTTGTCATAGGATTGCATTTGTCCATTCCAAACTTCTTCAATACTTCTTTTGCATAGTGGCTTTGGGAGATGAAGATTCCCTTCTCGATTTACACTACTTCTATGCGAAAAAAATGAGTCATCCGGCCAATATTCTTCATTTCAAATTCTTTGACCATGCTCCTTTTGAAAGCAGTAAACATCTATGGATTGTTGTCAGTGAAAATTAGATCATCAACATATAGGCAGTCAATCAACATGCTTCTGTTTGTCTCCATCTTCATGTATAACACATGCCCGTAGAGACACTTCTCAAATCCATTCTTCTGGAAACAGTTAGCAATCCTTATGTTTCACGTACGAGGTGCTTGCTTCAAACCATAGAGTGCTTTCTTCAGCTTGTACACTCTATCTTCTTTTCCCTTTTCACATATCTAGGTGGTTGATCGATATAGATATGTTTTTCTAGAAAACCATTCAGAAATGGTGATTTCACGTCCAATTGGTAAATCTTCCATTCATTTTGTGCTGATAGTGAAATTAGTAATATGATAGTTTCAAGCCTGGCAACCAGGGCAAAAATTTCTCTATAATCAATCCCTTCTTTCTACTTGTAGCCCTTGGCAACAAGTCTTATTTTGTATCTCTGAACTTCTCCTTGAGCCTTCTTCTTGGTCTTGTAGACCCATTTCATATTAATAGTTTTGCGGCCCTTCGAGAGATTTGTCAACTCCCAAGTCTTGTTTTTCTCGATGGCTTGAATCTCCTCATCCAACACTTTTCTCCACTTGTCTTCTTCGTTAGCCTCCTCAAAGCTAACCGAGTCGCTGGTTAACAATAGACAATATAGTGTAACATACTCTTCTATTGGTTCTGTAGTTTCATACAGATCAGCTAGATTACGAGCTCCTCTAGGCCTTATGTCTGAGATTTCACACTCAATTGGTGATGGAGATTCATTCCTTTATGGTGAACCATGTGGAGGTGTCCGTAGTTCGGGAACTTGTGAATTGATAGCCACTTCTATTGTTTGTGTGGGTTCTTCTCCTTCAAGCTTTTCGCATCTTTAGAAGATTCTCCCACTTCTAGGATTCATTTTCTTCAAAAATGACATCCCTACTGTGAATAACTTTCTTATTGATGGGATTGTATAGTCGATATCCTATGGTGCTGTCGTCGTATCCAACAAGGGTATATTTCTCTCCTTTATCTTCCAACTTTGTCCTTCTTGCCTCTGGGATCTTGGTGTAGGCTATGGATCCAAACACTCTAAGATGACTCACACTAGGCTTGTGAGTACTCCAAGCTTCATGTGGCGTATTTATATGAAGATTCTTCGTAGGACACCTGTTAAGTAGATAAACTGCACATGATACTACTTCTACCCAAAAACTCTTGACACATACTTATCCTTTAACATGCTTTTGGCCATGTTAAGGATCAAACAATTCTTCCTCTCAGCTACACCATTCAACTGGGGAGTGTAGGTCGGTGTGAACTATTTTTGAATTCCTTGTTGCCTAAGGAATTCCATGAAAGCTTTGTCCTTGTACTCTCCTCCTTGGTCTGATCGGAGTGACTTGATGCAATAGCCACTCTGTTTCTCTACAAGAGCTTTGAGCTCTTTGAACTTGTCGAACACGTATTCGTCAATAAAAGTGAGGAAGTATCAGTTCTGTCCATTTGAAAATGGCCTCAATGGACCACAGACGTCTATGTGTACTAGCTGGAGCGGCATAGTAGATCTCTAGTCGGCTTGCTTTCTAAAGCTATTTCTATGTTGCTTGCTTAAAACACAGCTTTCACATATCATATTTGTGATGGATGTTGGATAAGCCTTTTACCATCTTCTTGCTTCCCAAATGTTTCAAACTTTTAAAATTTAGATGTCCGTACCTGAGATGCCATAGCCAGTCTTTGTTTTTTATGATAATGCTCAAACACCTTGGTGTATCATGTTGAATGGCGAGCGGAAACATTCGATTCTTTGCCATTTGTACTCGAGCAATGAGCTTACCTCGAGCATTTGTTATCACCATATGCTTATCTTTAAGGCTAATTTGGTAGCCTTTCTCCACAAGCTGTCCGAGACTAAGTATATTAGTCTTTACAGCTGGCACATAGTACACGTTGGAGATAAAATTAAAGCATGGTCTCCATTCTTCCTCTTGATTAAGACATTTCCCCTTCCTCGAACTGGGACTTTAGAGAGATCACCAATTGATATCTCTCCCTAAACTTTCTTATCAAGTTCATTAAATAGGTTCTTTCTACTAGTCATGATTGCTGACTCCAAAGTCAAGGTACCAAACATTTTGGTCATAGTGGGTTGAATTGTGTGCTATTTGCATCAACGATTCTTCTTCGGCTTTGTCATTTTCTACGAAGTTAGCATTTTAATTTACTTCGTGATTTTTTGGATTACCTCTGCACTCATTACTATAGTGTCCGTACTTATGGCAGTTGTAGCACTGAACGTTTCTCTTGTCTACGTTTGGGCGGTTATTGTATCCCCCTCTTCTTCCTTGTCCTCTGCCTCGTGGGACATAGTTCTATTGATTGCGTCCTTCTCTAGTCGGACCTCTTCCGCCTTTGCCACCTTCTCTAGATTCAAAATTTCCATAATTTCTTCCACGAGATCTTCGGTCTCGTCCTCTTCCTCGCTGTGATGTCCCCCCTTTGTCGTATCTATCTGTAGTGAGGAACAACTTCGTTTGGAGGGCTTACTCCAATGTTTTATCATCACTCCTTCTGTTGACTTTCTGCTCATGGGCTTGGAGTGAGCCCACAAGTTCTTCTACAGACATGGTTTCCAAATCTTTTTTTTCTCCCATGGTCACAGCTATATAATCATATTTTGGATCAAAAGATCGCATAATTTTTTTCAAAAGTTCTCTTGTCATTAAGAGTCTCTCTATTTCTTCTTAATTGATTTGATACTACCATAACTCGTGTATAGTAATTGGTAATAGATTTAGTAGATTTCATTCTCAAAGATTCAAAATCACCTCATCATGTTTGAAGACGAATCTTCTTTACCTTTTCTGAACCTTGTGTGTTTGATGAAGAGTCCCAAATTTCTTTAGATATCTTAGCAGAAGCGATGATTTTGAATATGCCCTCATTAAGGCCTTGGAAGATTATTTACTTCGCTTTACAATCCTTTTTTCGATCGGCTCGCAAGGTCGTTCTTTGAGCATCAAACATAGTTGCTTCGGCTTCTTTTGATGGGCTTTCTTTGTACTCATCTTCAATGATGTCCATGACATCCTGAGCACCTAGTAAGACTCTCATTTGAATAGACCAGTTGTCATAATTCTCCCGTGTCAATTTTGGAATGACCGCTTAGGTAGCATCGTCTGCCATCAGATTTAATATAAAAAAAAAATAGAGTGATAAAGATTTATTTTGGCAAATATGATGTGATCAATGTGTTGAGAAGGTCAAAAAAGCTTAGGAACTGGTTTTTAGTTACAAAGAACCAGTTTAAAAATCACTGAACAGGTCAAAACAATTCTGAACCGATTTGACTGGACCAGTTTAACTTAACGAACGTTAATGGAGATAACAGCGTGAGTGATTACCATTAGGGCCACATGGCGGCTTCTGGGCATGCCGCGTGTTGACGGTTGGACGCGGGTCTGTCAGCCTGGTCGGGTCATTTACGCGGGTTCGGTTCTGGGTTGTTGGGCCGAGTCGTGGATTGGGTGTCCGGGTCTCTGGGTCGAATCTTACTAGCCGGGCAAAGAAGATGCATGCAGGAGCGTGTGGAGCATGACGTCGGCGGTCAGTGTCACGCGTAGTGCATGGAGAGGACGCTGTTTCGTCAGTCGGTGCGTGAGAGCACATGTGGGATCTTATGGACTCCATTTGAAGCACGGTTTTCACCTTTGGAATCAATGCGAATTTCACAATGGTATGCTTAATTTTGGATTTTGAGCAACTTCAAATCGGGGGAAAAATTCAAATTCGCCTCTGTTTGACGAATTTTATTGAACCTGGATGCTCCAATACCACTGATGGGTGGAGGGGACTCATTCAATCACTGGTTGTGACTGAAACTCAGAGAGAATTGCACACAAATACACTCAATTGATTTCAATCTGAAAAAAAATTAAAAAATATTATAGAGGAATTCTAAATACACAATTTCTCTTCTCACTAGTTATTCCCCTTCTCTACACCACACATTACATTACACACACACACATCTATTTATAGTAATTGTTAGAATAGTATAATCAACAATGGTGGGCTGGTTAGTGAGATTGGTGGTCGACTCCTGCCCAAATTCAACAGAGGTGGGCTGCCCCAATCAAGTTTAATTTTCAACACAACCCATATAAAGAACTTTTACCCAAATCTTTTCCTTGATTATGTGGATTGAAAATTCAAACGACATAATTGTAAACCTTATATATATATATTTGGTTTCAGTTACATGATACAATAAAAATGTAATTTTCACGCTTATATCAAATAATGATACTATAGATTAATTGTTAAATAATATCCAATAAAACGTAGAATTTAATCAAGTTGGAAAAAATTAAAATCACATAAATGAATTAAAAACTATTCAAATGGATTATATTTTTGACTACGTTAATTGAGATCCATTTATATCATTTAAAAAAAGAAACCCCATGTTGATGAAATCAATTTCATCTTTTGTTGCTACCACATGGATCCCTACAACAAGCTTAGGTATATAAAGAAATATCTATGCAATCTTATGAAATCATAATCGATTATCGAGGGGCCGATTTAATTAAATCGCCCAATTAAATTAAATTATCATAAATTTTAGTAGGGTTACGGGTCAAACATTGGCTACTCCTAAGTTTTGTATGCTTTCAATGAGATTATTAATTAAACCTAACTTCCACGGTTAACAGAAAACTTGAACAATACAAAATTGAATCAATATATCCTTTTGGCATGAAACCAAACATTTCATTGAAACACATAAAATAATTAAAATTAATATTATATTTTAGTAGATGTAAATATAAAAAAATAATAAAGAAAGTAGAAATTAATAATTTGAGTTAATTTTATAATATAAAAGTATTGAAAAAAAAAGTGATAGAAAGTTGATGAATTTGAAAATAATTTTTTTATAAAATTAATGGAATCAATATAGAGAGAGAAATTTAGTGGGGTCATGTGGGATCGAAAAGAAAAGTTTTAAAAATAAATTTAAAAACTATTAAAAATTAGTGGGGCCCACATGGACCCTTGTTGAGAGAGAAATGAGGGAAAAAGAAATAAGAAAGGTTTAAAAAAATTATGGGGCCTGCGTGGGTCTTGCAATAGGTAGAAAAATGCTTTTTAAAAAAAAAATAGTGGGGCTCACATGAGACCCTCTATACTGTAAAAGACAAGCAGAAAAAACATCCAACGTGACTAGGTTTGGTTAAATCTCTCGGTTCAGGAATCAAGAAAGAGTGAGAAAAGAGAAAGGGGGAAAAGAAAAAGATAAAATAAAAAATAAAAGAAAAGTGAAGTGAGAAAACTTGATGGTGACGCATGTCCCACCAAGTTTCAATTTTAAAGCATAATGAATTAACCCCTAAATTGGGTTATACATTTTTGCTTGTGGGACAATACTTTTATTTTTTATTTACATGGGAACTCTTCCTCATCGATGCCCTCCACAAGGACCCCTTTGCTGGCACCAAACCCATGGGTCAACGACCTTCCCCCTGATGCGTCTCTCTAAAAATCCGAATGCGGTCACAGTTTCCATTTGCCAGTTGGACATTCATCAAATTCAAGACCTAGAACCCATCTCAATTTACCGTCAAAGAACTTCGTCCGAGGTGCCTTGAGTGCATCAACTAGGAATTGAACACACGATCCTCTGTCTTACGTGCCAGCGTCTTTCCATCGCACCATACCTGTCGGGTTTGCGAGACAATACTCGTTGAACTACGCTTCGGCTGTTACTGACATAATTCCCCCCCTTTTGCTCTATTCTACATCAAAATTCACGAGAGCTTTTTTTAATGAATTAACTAATACATTTGTTGGAGAATTAACTAATATTGTAAAATATTTGGAAGAATAAAATGATAACCTTTTTTATGCTCCTTTTCGCATTGGAAGTTCAAAATGGTTTTTTTTTTTTTTTTTGTGCATATTGAAAACTAAGGGAAGCACAACATACCATTAAAGCCACCTATTATCTACCATAGGTGTAAATTGTTCGTATAAAAAGTTTACCAAAATCACTATACATTTTCACCCTTTGTGCTTTCTTCTCGAATTAAATAATAAATTTGTTAAAAAATTAAATAATATTGTAGGAATCAAATAATAATATTTTTGGTGCTACCTTTCATAAAGCCACCTATTATCTACCATAGATGCCTCTAAAAGCAATTTTAATACAAGGGTGAAATGGTCTATAAAAAAAAAAATTACCAAAATCACCGTACACTTCCACTCTTCATCCTCTATATTTCACTTATATGGTTCAAGTGTTAACATGACATTATACAATTAGTAACAATTAATGAATTTCAAATTTTTGTACAGAACCATCCTTTTGATTATTTTTACGTCTCTATCTCTAACTACTTTAACTTTTCTAGTGAATGCTCTCTCTCTCTCCTCATCCTATTATTTGTTTCTTCTTTTCTTTTTTCTTTTTTCTTTTTTTTTTTTTCAATTTCAGCATTTGTGTTCTTTGTGATACATTTGATCAGTCACTGGAATGGAATGCAAATAAAATAAGATATTAAATAGAGACGAAAAAGAAGTTACAAAGTTGACTCTTGTAAACCATCTGATTTGAATATATATTCTTTATACTTCAACTTATTTTATTCATATATTTGTGATTCAGAATTGACACGCACTCCTTCACGTTTGAATTCACTGCCTCTTTTTTCTTTTGATTACGCAACGGGTTTTTACGTGTCCGTTTTACGGTCCACGTGACTAATCCCGCGTCCCTTGAAGCCGACCCCATAACTCTAAAGGGAGGTAAATTTCAGGAATTCAGGGACGGAAACGAACCCGGGAGGATTTGAACACCTGACCTCGTGAGAGGCACTCCTGTAGCCTGCACTACCACCTGAACCACACCGGGTTGAATTTACTGCCTCTTGCTGACAAATAAAGGGGAGAACCCATCATTTTTTTTTTTTCAATTTTTGTCATGTACTGTTAACTAATAGACAACATTCTATATATATATATATATATATATATAGTATATATATGTGATGAATACAGAGTATTGGGGCGGTGCAGCGGCCAATGCTCCCATCTTTGTTTATTTCGGGTCCGAAGCACCGCTGGATGAAGATATGTCTTCTATTGGGTTTCTCTCAGATAATGCTAGACATTTTCAGGCTCTTCTTGTTTATATAGAGGTAAGAATCAAACTCCACATTCCTCTTCACAGTTTTCTCTTGCTTCTCCCTAATTGTATACATAACATAGCATCCAATCTCAGTGATGAACGCACTGATTATTTAGGCTACACTTGGTAGGAGATTTTTTTTTTTTTGGAGAAATAAATTGTTTAAATATTTTCCATAATTTGTATGGTGCCATGCATGACATTAGCAAAAAAAAAAAATGCTTTCTTTTGGTTTCTTTGAAGAAAAAAGTAATTCATATTTACTTAGTATCTGTTTTGTCAAATATTTTGGATAGGAAAAGAAAATAAAAGAAAAAAACAGGAAATTTATTTACCATTATATTTTCACTTTGTACCGAATGCTACTAAAAATGAAAATTTATTATAATATGATTTAAAATTAAGAAAAATCAAATATTAATGATGTGTAAAATTAATTTTATCCATTGATTTATTATATTTTTTTTTCTTTTTTTTTTATTTTCCTTGATAACTGAACATAAAAAAGTAGATTCATTTATAGTTTCCATATGGAACATTGAGTTCTTATTTGGAATATGAAAAATATTGGGAAAAAGGGACGAAAATGTGAAGGAATTGAATCTACTTTTTCTATTTTAAAATATTTTTAGTTATCAAGGAAAGTAATAAAGAAAATAAAAATATGTAAAAAATTAATGAAAAGATTAATTTTGCAAATGATTATAGTTGATTTAAGAAATTTTAATTATGATAGAGCAAAATTTTATTTTGAAGAGTATTTGAAATAGAAAGAAAATATTTTTCCCAAACAACATCCTTGATTCAAAGGAAGTCTTAACAAGCATATTAAAATCATGGAAAGATTAAGATCTATCAAGTTGTGGAAAGTAGTTTCTATACAACCTTTTATATAGAAAAGATGGAAAATTCTAGAAATGTATACTTCGTCAAATTTTCCATTCAAATGTCAAAATATTGGAAAATAGGGTAATATTTTTGTATTTTAAGTAAATTAGAAATGGAAAAGATTTTTTTTTCCCCACAGTAGAACAATCCTTACTTTACTTCAAATTTAATAATATTTAATTTTCTACGGTTTTCCTCTAATAAAATGGAGACTTAATAAAAGTTTATCCCTCGTGATTTATTGTGTGTATTATTATTTAAAAGGAGATGTGGTAGCTCTCAATCATATATTATTTTTCACATACTATAAAAGAAAACCTATAGTATTCACAAATTATCATTGGCCGATAATATTTTTAAAAAATGAATAAACATGTAATTTGATAAACTAATCCCAATTTAGAATTTTTAAAGTATCTCTATAATTTTTCACCTTTTCTAATAATGTGAAATTTATAAATTAAAATTTAATTTTGAATGCCTAAAAATAAAAATCACTACATCCTTTTTCATCTATCATAAGTCAATAACAAGCAAATTTATATCCTTGGATTTTGAACTACTATATTTCTTTCTATTAGAATTATTAGGTTAGGTGCTTCCTCATGTCATATTTTAGGTTGCACAGTGCCCTAGAGGGCTACCTTTAATCAAATGGAGAACTTAGAATCAAAAGGGTAAAACATGGGATGAGAAATGGGTCTATCACATAATCCAATGGAGTCAACACTAAACCATTTCATCCTAATTAAGTGAGGTTAGAAAACACAATTAATTATTATTAGTTTAATGACCTCTACAATACACCTAGATCTAAGGAAACCAATAGTCAATGGCTTGCCTTAGTAGGTAGGGTTCGGGAGTATTATGGTTATCTAAGGGGAAGGTGCTAGCACTCCCAAAACACTCGTCCAACAAACGATACTTGATTATCCTAAGTTTACCTTTAAATATAACTTATCAAGACACAAATTCTTTGCATTTTATTAAATTCATCTTATGAAAAAAAATAATGAAAAATGAAGCTAGAAAAATAAATAAACAAGGGATAATAGCACATATTCACAAACCACCTACAAATACATGCAAAACCAAGGGAAAGTACACACATAACATACTGTATCATCTAATATATAGCAACGAAACTATGAAAGGCAAGTGAAGGGAACAGACATTGTCGCGACGTCCCGGACTTGGCTAGAGAATCACTCTCTTGCAAAAATGGGTGTGGTTGCGAACTTGGAAAAATGGATGTGTAATTTTGAAAATGATATTTTCTGTTGAAAATTAAACTTGACTCGTCGACAACCGTTTCTGTTGACATTGGAGATTGGCAGGCAACCTACTCCACCTACCAACCCACCTCCGTTGAAGTTTAATTCCCACCATTGTTGAAGTTTAATAGATGTGTGTGTGCGCAATGAAGGGTGTGGTGTGTTGAGAGTGTAAAGCCAGTGAGTGTGAGAGAGAGTTTTAATTTGAAGTTCTCTATATCCATTTTGAGATTGAAATATACTGTTATTGTACATTTATTCTCACTGAGTTTTAGTCTCAACTAGCGACTGAGTGTCCCTCTCCACCCATCAGTGGTATCAGAGCATCCAGATACGCCGGAATTCGCCAAATAGAGGCGAACAGAGGAGAAATTCAATTTTCTTCCTAATTTTGAAGTTGCTCAAAATCCAAAATTGAGCCTACCATTGTAAAATTCGACTAGAGATGATTCCAACGGTGGAAACCACATCTCAAATGGACTTCAAGAGGCTTCGCATGCGCTCGCACGCACCTAAGGCGGTTTCAACGTCTTTACCACGCGCCGACGAAGACTTTGGCTGCTAGCGACATGCGTCCACATGCTCAGCATGCATCTTCCCCACCTGATTGGCCAGATCCGACCCGGCCAACAACCCGCGACCCGGCTCGACAACCCGAAAATCGGATCCGTACCCGAGACTCAACCCGCATTCGATCCGCGTCCCAGCCTCCAACACGCGGCATATGTAAGAACTACCATTTGGCCTAACGGTAAGCCTTAACGCTGTTAAACAGCCGTTAAAATAAACCGATTAGTTTAAAAACCACCTAAAAATTTCTGTAGTTCAATATTTTTTTGGACCGGTTCTTTGCAACCCAAAACCGGTTCCTAAGGTTTTTTGACCTTCTGAACACATTTGTGGCATCATATTTTCCAAAATCAACCCCCATCTCTCTGTTTTTATATATTAAATTCGATGGCTAACGGTACTGCCCAATCGGTCAATTCAAAATTGACCCAGGGGAATTATGACAACTGGTCAATTCAAATGAGAGCCCTTCTAGGTACTTAGGATGTCATGGACATCATTGAAGATGGGTACATAGAAAGCCCATCAAAAGAAGCCGAAACTGTTATGTTGGATGTTCAAAGAACGACCTTGTGAGCCAATCGAAAGAAAGATTGCAAGGCGAAGTCCATAATCTACCAAGGCCTTGATGAGGCCACGCTCGAAATCATCGCCTCCACCAAGACATCCAAAGAAGTTTGGGACTCTCTCTATCGAACATACAAAGGTGCAGATAAAGTGAAAAAGATTCGTCTTCAGACATTGCGAGGTGAGTTCGAATCTCTCAAAATGAAGTCTACTAAATCTATTGCTGACTACTATACATGAGTAATGGTAGTATCAAATCAATTGAGAAGAAATGGAGAGACTCTCAATGATAAGAGAATTTGTGAAAAAATTTTGCAATCTTTAGATCCAAAATATGATTATATAGTAGTGACCCTAGAAGAAACAAAATATTTGGAAACAATATCCGTAGAAGAACTTGTTGGCTCACTCCAAGCCCATGAGCAGAAAGTCAATAGAAGAAGTGATGATAAATCATTGGAGCAAGCCCTCCAAACGAAGTTGTCCCTCACTGCAGATAGATACAACAAAGGGGGGACGTCACAACAAGGAAGAGGACGAGGCCGAGGATCTCATGAAAGAAATTCTGGAAACTTTGACACCAAAAGAGGTAGTAGAGGCAGAAGAGATCCTACTAGAGGAGGACGAAATCAACAGAACTATGTCCCACGAGGTAGAGGACAAGGAAGAAGAGGAGGATACAATAACCGCTCGAATGTAGACAAAAGAAACATTCAATGCTACAACTGTCATGAGTATAGACACTATAGCAATGAGTGTTGGGGCCGACAACCAGAAAAGGTTAGCGAGGAGGCTAACCTTGCCGAAACTAAACATGCAGATGGAGAGTCGTTGATGTTGATGGAACACAATTCAACTACCCAGGACCAAAGTGTTTGGTACCTTGATTCTAGAGCCAACAACCATATAACTGGTAGAAATAACTTATTCTTTTAACTTGATGAGAAAATTCAGGGGGAGATCTCTTTTGGCGATCATTCTAAAATCCTAGTTCGAGGGAGAGGAGATGTTTTGATCAAACAGAAGTCCGGAGATCATGCTTACATCTGCAACGTCTACTATGTGCCAGCCATAAAGACTAATATACTTAGTCTCGGACAGCTCGTGGAGAGAGGTTATCGAATTAGCCTCAGTGATAAGCAGATGGTGATAATAGATGCTCGAGGAAAGCTTGTTACTCAAGTGCAAATGGAAAAGAATCGAATGTTTTCGCTTGCTATCTAACATGATACGCCAAGGTGTTTGAGCGCTATCATTAGCGACAAAGACTAGCTATGGCATCTAAGGTATAGGCATCTAAATTTTGAAAGTTCCAAATAATTGGGAAGCAAGAAGATGGTGAAAGGCTTATCCAATATCCACCATCCAAATGTAATATGTGAAAGCTGTATTCTAAGCAAGCAACACAGAAACAGATTTGGAAAACAATCTGACTGGAGATCTACCATGCCGCTCCTGCTAATACACACAAACGTGTGTGGTCCACTAAGACCATTTTCGAATGGACAGAATCGATACTTCCTAACCTTCATTGATGACTACAACAGGAAGACCTGGGTCTACTTCCTAAAAAGGAAGTAAAAGGTGTTCGACAAGTTCAAAGAGTTCAAAGCTCTTGTGGAGAAACAGAGTGGCTACCGCATCAAGTCACTCTGGTCAGACCAAAGAGGAGAATACAGAGACGAAGCTTTCCTGGAATTCCTTAGGCATGAAGGTATTCAAACACTGTTTACACTGACCTACACTCCGCAGTTGAATGGTGTAGCCAAAAGGAAGAACCGCACAATCTTTAACATGGCTAGAAGCATGTTAAAGGATAAGAATGTGCCCAAGAGTTTTTGGGCAGAAGCAGTATCATGTGCAGTCTATCTGCTAAATCAGTGTCCTACAAAGAGTCTTGATACAAAGACACCACATGAAGCCTGGAGTACTCACAAGCCCAGTGTGAGTCATCTTAGGGTGTTTGGCTCCATAGCCTACACCAAGATCCCAGAAGTAAGAAGGACAAAGATGGATGATAAAGGGGAGAAGTGTATCCTTGTAGGATATGGCGATAGCACCATGGGATATCGACTTTACAATCTCATCAACAAGAAAGTCTTTTTTGCAATCTCATCAACAAGAAAGTCTTTCATAGCCGGGATGTCATCTTTGAAGAAAATGAATCCTGGGGGACTAGGCTGAATGTTCGAAAGATGCGGACTTGAAACTTGAAGGAGAAGAACCTACACAGACAAGAGAAGTGGCTATCGAGTCATAAGTTCCTGAGCTGCAGACACCTCCACATGGTTCATCACAGAGGAATGAAGCTTCATCACCAATAGAGCGTGAAATCTCAGACATGAGACCTAGAGGAGCTCGAAATCTAGCCGACCTGTATGAAACTACAGAACCAATAGAAGAGTATGTTACTTTATATTGTCTGTTGTTGACTAGCGACCTAGTTAGCTTTAAGGAAGCTAACGAAGAAGACAAATGGAGAAAAGCGATGAATGAGGAGATTCAATCCATCAAGAAGAGCAAGACTTGGGAGTTGACAAATCTCCCGAAGGGCCGCAAGACCATTGGTGTGAAATGGGTCTACAAGACCAAGAAGAATGCTCAAGGAAAAGTTCAGAGATACAAAGCAAGACTTGTCGCCAAAGGCTACAAGCAAAAAGAAGGGATTGATTATGGAGAAATCTTTGCCTCAGTTGCTAGACTTGAAACCATCATATTACTAATTTCACTTTCAGCACAAAATTGATGGAAGATTTACCAGCTGGACGTGAAATCAGCATTTCTGAACGGTTTTCTGGAAGATGAGATTTATATCGATCAACCACCTGGATATGTGAAGAAGGGCAAAGAAGATAGAATGTACAAGTTGAAGAAAGCACTCTATGGCTTGAAGCAAGCACCTCGTGCATGGAACATGAGGATTGATGACTACTTCCATAAGAATGGATTTGAGAAGTGTCCCTACGAGCATGTGCTATACATAAAGATGGAGACAGATGGAAGCATGCTGATAGCCTTCCTATATGTTGATGATCTGATCTTCACCGGCAACAATCAAGAGATGTTTGCCACTTTCAAGAGGAGCATGGTCAAAGAATTCGAAATGACGGATATTGGTCAAATGGCTCACTTCCTTGGCATAGAAGTCGTGCAAAGCAAGAAGGGAATCTTCATCTCCCAGAGCCACTATGAAAAAGAAGTACTGAAGAAGTTTGGGATGGACAAATGCAACCCTGTGACAACTCCAGTTGAAACAGGATTGGAGTTGAGAAAGAATGAGCAAGGAGATGTTGACCCCACATATTTCTAGAGTCTGGTTGGAAGCTTGAGGTATTTGATGTGCACTAGACCAGATATACTCTATGGAGTTAGACTTGTCAACAAGTACATAGAGACTCATGACCAGTCCCACCTGAATGCAGCAAAAAGGATACTCCGATATGTCAAGAGTACCATCACCGATGGTATGTTCTATTCATCAAGAGGTGATTGCAAACTTATCGGATATTCAGATAGCGATTGGGGAAGAGATCTTGATGAAATAAAAAGTACGACGGGATTCACATTTTTCATGGGAGATACAACGTTTACATGGCCTTCGAAGAAGCAACCCATCGTAACGCTATCATCATGTGAAGCTGAGTATGTTGCTGCTAGCTCAGCTATTTGTCATGGTATATGGATTAGGAGTGTACTGAAGTATCTGGGATTTCTTCAAGATAACACCACAAAAGTCTACATTGACAACCGATCAGGGATTGCACTTGCGAAAAATCTAGTTTACCATGAAAAAAGCAAACATATTGATACTCGGTATCATTTTATCAGAGAGCATGTAAAGAATAAAGAAGTGGAGTTGATATCTTGCAAAACCTATGATCAGATGGCTGACATTTTCACGAAACCACTCAGGCATGATATTTTTACAAGATTGAAGACAATGCTCAGAATGACAAAGCTAGGAGAGTCAAGTTTAAGGGGGGATGTTGAAAATTGAACTTGACTCGTCGGCAGCCGTTTTTGTTGACATTGGAGATTGGCAAGCAACCTACTCCACCTACTAGCCCACCTCCGTTGAAGTTTAATTCCCACCATTGTTGATTATTTTGTTGTATGATTTACTATAAATAGATGTGTGTGTGTGTGTAATAAGGGTGTGGTGTGTTGAGAGTGTAAAGCCAGTGAGCGTGAGAGAGAGTTTTAATTTGAAGTTCTTTGCATCAATTTTGAGATTGAAATATATTGTTATTGTACATTTATTCTCACTGAGTTTTAGTCACAACTAGTGACTGAGTGTCCCTCTCCACCCATCATTTTCGTGGAAAAATGATGTGTGATGAAATCGCCACTAATATTTTGAAGTGCGGTTAGAACACTTAATTGCTACCCCGTTAGGGGTAGAATCAGTTTGCGTCATCAAAGTCGGGTTCAGGAGTAGGGTTACATGACGGGAAGGTATTAGCACCCCCTACACGTCTGTTCTTACGAACGGTACCAGATTAATCAAAATTATCCCAAAATAAATATAATAAGTCTTTCAAAATTACTCCTTCCAAAAATCGAAAGAATTAAATTACTATATAAGTTTTCCCTCATAATAAAGGCAATCCAATACTCTGAAGAGTCCATGTCCTTCATTGCAATCATCCGAAAGGAAAATCAAGAAAATAGTTTATGAAAATACACTCCCGGGTTTTGAAATCTTTATTGGAGTTTCTAAGTGAACAGTAATATTCCGAGAGGTTTTTGGAATTTGTATGGAATGGAAATGATTTTCTAGGTCTAAAAAATATTTTTGTGATTTTTCTAAGTCTGAAAACATTTTTGTGATTTTTTGTGATTTTTCAATACTTTTCACGAACTTCAAAATAGCATAAATAAAAACCATGGAAATCAAAGTATGAAAATATTTTTGGGATTTTCTGAGAGTTTTGTGATTTTTGTGAGTTTTCTGAATATCCAAATAATAGTAAACAAGTGAGGTGAAGAAAACCGAGGTGAATCTGTTTCGGGAATGATGAATCGGTCAAACGTTGATTGGTTCGAGGGGAAAACCAATTTAAGGTCTTGGTTGAGACCAATAGTCAACACGCGTTGCCGTACGCGTGAGCTGTGTGTATTCAGGTGTATGTTAGAGTGTGTGCATGCGTGAATGAACGCGTGCATAAGCATTTGCGCATTCATGACTGTGTATGCATGAACATGAGAATATGAGCATTGCATGTTCATACATGTATGAGTGTGTGTGAGCGTGTTACATACACGCATGTACATGCATGAGTAGGTGACGGTTGATGGAAGTGCATGCACGTATGTACATGAACATGTGTGAATGTATATACATGTATGAAGGTATGAATATGTGGCGTGCATGTGCACGAGTGTGTGAGTTTGTATGAATGAGTGTGGACATGCATGTGCATGAGTGTGTGGATGTACATGTTGCATGCATGTTCATGCATGTGTACGTGAACGTGTACATACGAATATGGTATACATACATGAACGCATGGACATATGAGTGTGTGTATGCAAGTGTATGCTTGGGTGCATAAAGGTATTGCATGCTAACATGCTTACGTGTGTATGGGTATTAGTGGGCGTGAAGTGAACACGTGCATGCATGTGAGTGGGTAGAAATTAGTGGTGTGTGTAGGTGATTTTAAACTAGTGTGTTAGTGGTGTGTGTGTCAGTGTGTGTATGAGAGATTTTAAATTGTGGGTTAGTGGAGTGTGTCAGTGTGTGTAGGGGAGTGTGTGCATGAAACAGTGTAAAAACATTGGGACAGATTTCAAGATCCTTTTAGAATCTGAAACACAGTAAAGACCAGTAGCCAATGAACAAAACCGGGGTAGTTATTGAGTTCCATTAGGGCGAAGTCGGGTACCATCGTGTCAAACTAGAACTTAAAAGTGTGGCCAAGATCCGGGATCGAGAAGAAAGGCCATGCATCCTCGAAAATTTCATGCATGCACTTCACACATCCTCATACATTTCATGCATTCCCATTATAGGTAGCGGCATACAGACATATCATGTAACGGGCATCATGTATATATAACAACATCCCCCTGCATTCAAGCATCACAATTTAGTAACATGCATACATATAGCAGTAGAGCACCATTCATTCAAACTTGCCTGGTTGAATAAACTTTTGAATAATCCTTTTGCATCCTTGACCAAGATATTTTTGTCTTGACATCTTTGCAAACTGGGGCAGCTGACCCCAAGCACACAAAAAGTTACTTGGAAGCTAGGGCAACTGACCCCAAACACTAGGATAGATTTTGAAACTGGGGCAGTTGACCCCATGCACATATTGACATACTTTCAAACTGTGGCAATTGACCCCAGGAATCAATTGAGGCATTGGTTATTGAGTCTCAAAGTGGGTAATCCAAAGATAGCCAAAGAACCTCAAAATTTCGTTCCCAATTGATCATCCCCAGTGGAGAAATTTTTTAGGACTTGGAACCCTGCACATGAGCTTATTCTTCAAAAAGGAATCTCAAGATTTCTTTTCCGATTGATCATCCCCAGTGGAACAACTATGTTCCCAAAAAAAAATAAAAAATCTTAAAGTAGTCATTTTTCCAACAACGAGATTTCCTACCTAAAAGTTTTAGCTTGGGTCATTGTACCCCCATGGCCCAAATTTTTACATCCACAGCAAGCTATTCGAAGGATATTATAACCCGGTTTGGTGTACCAACAATACTCTTGTCCTCATTAAAAAAAAAACCACCCAAATTTTATTAATTACCCTCACTTATGGTGGAGGAATACCGTGGTTACAGTTACGATTATGGGAGATTACAATAACTAAACCAAAACTCTCCTAAAACCAAATCAAAACTCTTCCAAAAAAAAAAAAGGGGGCGAGGGTGTACATTTACACGCCTCATATGGCAACATAAACACATAACATCACAGCTCTTCATGCCTCTCCACTTCTCTTTTTAGGCTAAGAAATGAGAAGCCTAGCCTTTTACATGCACTATGGTTTTAAGTCCTTTATGCTCCCGCTGGATGTCCTCCCGGCTTTTCTCCAACTCGGCTATTTTGGACCCAAGGTCATTGGAGTAAACAACCACCATTTTTCTCAAATCCTCGACCTCCCATTTCAGCATCTTATTTTCTTGCCTTAAGTCCCTCATTTTCTTTTGTTCCTCTTGGTATTTCTAGCGTAAGAGGTAGACTTCATTTTCGAGGAGGGTCGCAGATTTGTTCTATTTTTGCAAATGACGGGCTAAGTGAGATGTCGAGGTCATTGCTTGGGTACAATGATAGAGTGCCTGGGTAGCTACACCAGCATTAGACATAGTGGCCAGTACTGTCTCATTCCTTAGCATTTCATTTTGAAACTGAGGAGAGAGCTGGAAGGAGCCAAGGACACTAGGACGAGATGACACCTCCTATGCCACATTGAAATCAGGAACCTGTTTGGAAGATGAAGCCCCTACCATGAGAAATTATTGAGGGTTTTAAGAAATTTCACATGGTTAAGGCACAGTTTCCATAATAGAGGGTCGCCAAAAATGGGTTGCAGTCACACGTGGAGTTTGCCTGTAGTGTTTAAGTGTGAGAGGAAGTGTGTTTAAATAAAACAAAAAGGATTACCCTACTGTATATGTATTAAAGTGTGTGACTGACAGGAGGAAGAGAGAGTTGACGTGCATTGAGAAGCCCCCAAGGACTGTGAGCAAGGATAAGTTGTGAGAGTCATGAAGTCCCCTCAGCTGTTAATGGAGGATTATTTTCACGAGGCGGTGAAAAAATCTCGAGACAGATTTTGAAATACATGGAGCCGTCGTAATATCAAAATCCGAGAAAAAATAAAAAAGAAAAAGAAAAAAAAGGGCGCATTTATTCTTGGGGTCCGCTTTAAAAGAACCCGAGGCCAATTGTTTTGCACAAAGCCCAACTATTTAAATAAACTTGGGCTTTATTTTTTAAAAAAAGGAAAGTGGGTTGGCCCATTTTAAAAGTGACCCAGGCCCTATTTTTTTTGAAGTGGGTCGACCTGTTTTAAAACTTAATTCGAGCCTAACCATTTAAATAAACCCGGGCCTTATTGTTTTAAAAGGAAAGTGGGCCAGCCAGTTTTAAAAGTGACCCAGGCCTTATTTTTTCTGAAGTGGGCCAGCCCATTTTAGAAACTCAATCCAAGCCCATTTTTCGAAATCAAGGTCAGGCCTGATTCACTCAAGAGTCCCAAAGTCCACACATGACCTAGACACATGATAAAGCCCATGTGGCTCGCTTGGGGTCCCTCGAATTCACTTGACTCGCACGGGTTGACTCGCACGAGTCAACCCTGGATTGACTCGCACGAGTCAACCCTAGATTGACTCACACACTCAGTAGGTTGACTCGCATGAGTCAACCCTGATATCACTCACCGAGTCGAAGACGAGTTGACATGTCTTCAACCTCACAAACCAACCTGAAACCCTAATCCCTAAAACCAGAGCTTGACATCAGCACCTTTCAGATCATCACAAATATCACTTGCACCCCCATTCAAATCACACACATACCAGATTTAAAAAGGAGAAAAATTGAAAAAAAAAAATCAAATAAAGGGAGAATAAGGGGTACTTAGCTTTTTAGACTTCCTGGATCTTCTCGAGTAACTCCTTGAAATGCCTTCATCCAGCCAGTTGTTCGTCATCATCCAAGCAAACCTTGTGCAGTTTTGAACACACTTGTGTGTTCGGTAGCTCGTTGACAACCAAGGAATAAGGAGGATAGGAGCTTTATTAATACGAGAAGGAAAAATACATGGTCTGAGAGTCGAGTTTCGAAGGGGGTCCATTTGAGAGATAGGGATAGAGAGACTGAAAGAGAAGAACAGAGAGACAAAAAGAGAAGAATAAAGGAGTTCAGGAGAAGAACAGAGAGGGTGAGAAAAGAGAGAAGAGAGAAGAGAGGAGAGAGAGAGGGCATTCGAGAGAATGAGACATGGAAAAATGAAAAAAATGAAAAAGTTAAGTATCTAAAGCCCCGGAGCCACTAGATTCAACCACATGGCATTGCATCAATCATTCGATCGAAGAAAGCATGTGGCTCCCCTGCGTCCGTCCGTTTCTATTCCCCATCAACGACCCAGATCTCACCGTGTTAGTACTCTAAATAACCATATGATCCTTGCAGATCAGCAACGATCAAGATCGCCTCGTTAAAAAAGAAGTCATCATTAGTGTCTGCATGCCAGATGACACATAGCAAGTGTGTGGCCCTCGTCATTAATGTGCATAGAAGCCTGCGAGCCCTCTCCACAAGCCATCGGATCATCCCTCCATTAGATGGATCAGATCATGCCATGACAGGAGATCTGTGCAGGTCAAATTCCTACGGATCCCTATAGTGCACCAACGGTCCGGATCACTCCACATCAGCACATCAGCATTAGGAGTCTGCCCCCCTCCTCAACTGCACGATCTATGTTTCCTAGGGACTGCTCGAATCGCTCCACATTGGCAGTCTAAGAACCACATACTGCTCACCGTCCGATGTGTGTTTTTTCGAGACGGTGAGGATCTCTCCACGTTAGCAATTCGAGCGTGCCTCACCTCCATCATTGAATCCCACTTTTCTAAGGACGGTTTGGATTGAGCCACGTCATCAATCTGCACCTGCATACACCACCAATCAGGTCACCGACACGTGGCTTATTTTCCCCAACACACGAAGAGTCCTGCGTGGCCACCCTGATCACCATTGGGTTTGTGTTCTCTAAGGACGGTCAGGATTGTGCCACGCCTAGATCCGTCACATTCCACTCGACCACTAACACGTGGCATGCCCTCCTCCACACGGTCATATGCTACGTAGTCTCTTGTGAACCATTCGATCTATGTTTCCTAAGACAAACCAGATCATACCACGTCTTCGATCTGGGTCACCTTCCATCTCCCCTTTTTCTGGTCGGCACATAACCTTACTCAGAAGACGACACGTGGGTCAGTTGTATGGCCTGGCTAAAATACGTATCTTTTATCTTTATAGGCTTGTTGCTATAGATAACATTGGAGAGTTCCTACTATTACCTAAAAGCAACAAGACCTATAAAGAGGGGCAGCTGTAGACACCCCAATTTTAACTAGACCTTTCTGAGGAGACCTCATATCAAACCTTCCCACACTGCTTGTGGACCCCACACATCTTTGCAAGTCCCATGCTACTTGTGGACCTCCACATATATAGGTCCCATGATGCTTGTGGGCCCCACAAATATCCATTGGGTCCCACATGGTTTGTGGGCCCCACATCTTTGGTATGCTAGCTCGCATTCCTACTTCCAGTGCACCTTACCTCTTTTAGTACTCTAGCTCGGATCCCTATATCCCCGTGGATGCTAGCTTGGGTTCCTAGAACCCTCACACGACTCGTGGACCCCACATGGCTTGTGGGCCCCACATATATCCAGTGGGCCCCACATGGTTTGTAGGCCCCACATTTTTGGTACGCTAGTTCTAATTCCTACATCTGGCGTATGTTACCTCTTTTAGTACGCTAAATCAGATCCCTATATCGGGTGCATGCTAGCTTGGGTTTCTATAACCCTCACACGGCTCGTGGACCCCACATGGTTTGTGGGCCCCACATCTACTGGTACGCTAGCTCGGATATCTACATCCGATGCACGTACCCCTTCTAGTACGCTAGCTCATATTCCTATATTCGGTGCATGCTGGCTCAGGTTCCCATAACCCTTACATGGCTCGTGGACCCCACATAGCTTGTGAACCCCACATGTCTCCATTGGACCCCACATGGTTTGTGGGCCCCATATCTCCTCGTACGCTAGCTAAGATTCCTGCATCCGGTGCACATTACCCTTTTTGGTACGCTAGCTCGGATTCTTACATCTGGTGCACGTTACCCCTTTGGTACGCTAGCTCAGATTCCTATATCCGGTGCATGCTAGCTCGGGTTCCTATAACCCTCACACGGCCCATGGACCCCACATGATTTGTGGGCCCCGCATGTCTCTATTAGACCCCACACGATTTGTGGACCCCATACCTCCTAGTACGCTAACTCGGATTCCTACATCCGATGCACGTTACTCCTTTGGTGCGCTAGCTCAGTTTCCTATATCCAATGCATGTTGGCTCAGGTTCCCATAACCCCTACAAGGCTAGTGGACCCAACATGGTGCGTGGGCCCCATATATCTTCGTTGGGCCCCACATGGTGTGTGGGCCCCATACATCTCCGTTGGGCTACGTACGACTTCTAAGACCCCCGTATTATTATTTTATTGTTATTATTATTATTATTATTATTATTATTATTATTATTATTTATCTAATTTGTCAAATACAAGCATGCTTTGTTCCCCCCATCATCACTCACCACATGTTTTGTTCCCCTCTTTATCATTCATCACATACTATATTCCCTTCATCATTCTTCACCCCATGCTTTGTTCCCTCATCATCACTCACCCCATGTTTTGTTCATCTCTTTATCATTTTATCCCATGCTATATTCCTTCCATCATCACTGTTAGCTTTACCGTGATCTCAAGAGGGGGGGTGAATTGGTATTTTTAAAATTTAATCCTTAGGTCAATCTCCTAACACCAGTATATTCACAACCCTATGGTCAATCTAGTGCAAGTAAAGTAAATGTATATCCAAAAGTAAATAAATCAGTTTAATCAATTCCACAAGCACCAGAAAGCAATAAAGAGAGGGTGACACGCATACATGTTATCGAGGTTAAGCCAACTGCCTACATCCCCGCCTTGGCTAACTAGCACAAGGATTACCACTATAACTTGCTCACTTAAACGGGTGGAGGAGCACCTATACTAACCAGGTCAATTAGTACAGGGCTAACTTCAACCTTTACACCAATCCTTACCGGGCTGGATTACCGCCCCCTCATGCCACGCCTGGAATCACTTAGATTTACAATCAAATGGTACACTATAAAAGTGTTTTCACATAAAGCAGATTTGTACCCAAATGCGTCCAATCACATACACCACAAATGATTTAATATGTAAGCTCAGTGTGTTCTAAATAGTTCAACTCTCAAATGTATTTTCTATCAGTGTAATACGTACGTGTGAGTGTCAACAAGCAATCTTTGTATTTCAAGATGTTCTCAATCAAGATGCTTAAACAAAGATATCATGCAAGGTTCAAATATTCCAAATAGCAGAATATGTCAATCACTTCAAATAGTGTATATGCTTGGTTTGCAAAGGATATGCAATCTTTGTATTCAGCAAATGATACAAACGTGAATAAATATTGCCACAAAGATTAGTATAACAAACACAAATATCTTTCCATAAAATGTCATTATGAATACCATAAGATATTTGATTAAGTTTGAAAATATTTTTGCAAGCCAAAAAAAAAAAAAATACAAACTTTCTAAGATGTTACAATGAGAATGCAACACTCGGAAGTTCAACACAAGTCTTCTTAGGATAGGTTTATTAGAAAAGCCTCCTAAGAATACTTAGGTTACATTCTCGTAAAAATCAATTCAAACACTCATGAAATGAGAGAGCAAACCTCTAAATAATAACCCTCCTTACACTTACAAATGATACAGAGAAGTGAAGAAGGTAAGTTTGAATGGATTTAGAAAGAGTATGAGCAGTAGGATGTATTTTTCTTGAGAGATAATTTTTCGATATATTTTCTAATCAAGTTTCTAATTTTCCCAAATGAAAGGGTATATATAGACACCCCATGAATTATGACCGTTGGGGACCTATTAGGAATTATTAGGAAAGTTTAATGACCTTTCAAATATTTTAACCTTGTTAAAAAAATGTTTAACCGCGGTAAAAATCAGGGCAACCCGAGAGGTCTGGTCGACTAGAACAGTTTCGGTCGACCAGAGTTCATATGGTTCGGTTGACCAAGAGGTTTTTGAACTGAAGGCTTGGTCGACTGAAAGAGGGCGATTTCTCATTTCTCCGAGGTTCGGTCGACTGGGCCATTTTGAACTAGCTGGTTCGGTTAACCAGACCATTGAGATTTTTCCCGAGGACCCTCGGTCGACCAAGTAGTTGGTATACAAATTTGACTTGGTCGACCAGATGGTCAATTTGTTGACCTCAGGGGGTTTCGGTTGACTGGGTGGTTTTGAACTATACTAGTTCGGTCGACCAAGGCGTTGGTCAATTGTTGACCCAAACCTATTTTAGTCGACCAGGGCAAAATGAACTGCCTTGGCTGGTCGGCTAAAAGTGCACAAAGTGTGCATTTCGGTCCTGTTTCAATACACATTCACCCTATTTAATTTCTTAATACATGCAAGTGCAAAGGTGAGTGTCCTAAGGTCACTTTGGGTCCAATTTTGAAGACATCAAAAAAATCCGGTGTCAGTCGACCAAAGGGTAAACCCTAAGGTCATTTTTGGTTTACAGTTTGTTTGAACTTACGTAATAAATCATGCATGTGATGTGTATGAGCTTATTACAAACCAGAGCCCTAATTACTATTACAGACCAATTATGTAAATGAAATACATATTACAACACAAATGGGATTTTGTCCTCACTTACTTTGTGCCCATCTCGATCTTGACAATTTTAGTTCCTGCACAAAACCTCAAACACCCATTAGTTGCAATGAGTATTTGTCATAAATAAAATCGGGCATGACCTATAAGGTCAATAATCACTCACCACATGCTTTGTTCCTTTCTTTATCATTCATCCCATGCTATATTCCCTTCATTATTATTCACCCCATGTTTTGTTCCCCCATCATCACTCACTCCATGCTTTGTTCCCCCTCTTTATCACTCAGCCCATGCTATATTCCCTCCATCATTTTTCACCACATGCTTTGTTTCCCCCATAATTACTCCCCTATGTCTTCTTTCCCAAGCTTGCCCCAAACTAAGTCTATAAATAGTCTTCTCATAAAGGAGAGGTTTTTCTTGATTGTAGGTGAAGATTTCGAATATTGAAGTCTTATATTGTGAGTTTGTGAAGTTTTGTATTTTTTTCTTTGTGGATAAGGAGTAAGGTTATGTTTCATTCTCTTAGAAGATCAAGCGGACAACCGATCCTGTTTCCTACCGGGTTGGGTCACCCTGTTTGAAGAAAGCGCCCTGTAGTGCCTCGAGCTAGAACTCATGAACCACGCTTGGGAAGACACTGTAGACTAACCACTACAGATTCACAGACAGGAAAGGAAGATCGGAGGAGAGGAAGACGAGAGGTAAAACTAATGGACTTTCTCTTCCTATGTTACATCTCCGCCCCCTTTTTCGAACCGGATTCTGCCGGTTTATTTGATTTTATTTCTATTTTTTTTAATAACTTCCTTTTTATCCATAAAAAACATAAAAAAAATTTCATAAAATACAGAACAATTCTCAAAAAAATTCAAAATTTTTTAAGGCTTTGAAACTTGTTTACATTTGAAATTTTTTGAAGAATGTCCAAGAAAGTTCCAAACGTGTTTTGCAAAGGTTAGATTTGTTTCCTTACATTCAAAAATTTCAAAAATACGTTTTAAAGTCATATCTTTAAAACTATGACTTTCATGATTGTTGCCTCAAATTCTGTTGTATTTGGAAGAACATTGGTAAACCCCGAAAAATCAATGGTCTTGACCAAGACCTTAACTAGTTTTCCCCAAAAATGGTCAATGTTTGACCGATTCACCATTCCTGGACCGGTTCACCCCAGTTTTCTCCATTTCACTTGTATACTATTATTATATCCAGAAAATTTACAAAAATCATAAAATTTTCAAAAATCCCAAAAATATTTTCACATTTTGATTTCAAATGATTTTATTTGTGTTATTATGAAAGTTCGGGAAAAATCACAAAAATCATTTTCACACTTAGGAAAAATCACAAAAATATCTTTTTAGGAACATAAAATCATTTCAATCATGAACAAATTTCAAAAACCTCCCAGAATAGTATTTTTCCTACTTAGAAAAACCTCTAGAATTCAAAACCCCTGGGAGCGTATTTTGTATCCTATTTTCGATTTTCCTTCGCGATGATTGCAACCAAGGGCATTGATTCGGAGTATTGGATTGCCCTGGTTCCAAGGGAATACCTATGAGGTATTTTCGTTCTTTTGATTTTTGAAAGGCTTATCAAGTTTATTTGAGGGATAATTTTTTATTAATCTGGTACCATTCATAAGAACGGGCGCGTAGGGGGTACTAATACCTTCCCCTCGCGTAACCGTACTCCCAAGCCTGACTTTGGTGATGCAGACTGATTCTACCCATAACGGGGTAGCAATCAAGTGTTCTAACCACACTTAAAAAGGTTAGTGGCGACTCTTTCACACATGTTTTCCATGGAAAATGACATTTTTAAAATACACATTCATTTTTCCCAGTTCGCAAGTCGAACCCATTTTTAATTAGAGATTGGTTCTCTGGGCTGAGTCCGGGACGTCGCGACACCCTTTCCTTTTAAATTGGTCTGACTCCTTCTTGTGGTCATAACGTCTTCTAGGTTGATGTATTTCTGGACTCGCGTCATCAGCTCTCCCATATTGACTAGGGGTTTCTTCCCTAGCGAATTTAGGATGCCCCCCACCCCCAGCTCAAGAGCCGTTGTTAATGCCGCCACGACCACCCTATGATCCGAATTTTGAATCTCTAAGGTGGTGTTGACGAAGTGATGCATTAACTCTTTTAGTTTCTCTATTTCCCTTTAGACTAGGCTCACAAGATGAGCTGAAGTTTTCGTCATTTTTCAACTATAGAAGAAATGTCCTATAAACTGCTGCTCCATGTCAAAGAAGAACCTATTAGAGCGAGGTTTTAAAGTTTCATACCAGACCTTGGCATTCCCTTTTTGAGTGGTTGTGAATGCTCGACACATAATTGTGTCAAGTGTGCCTTTCAATTGCATCAACACTTTAAAGGTGTCCAAGTGATCAACAGGATCGGACAAACCATCATACCCCTCCATAGTTGGCAGCCTAAACTTGTTAGGCAGAGGAACACTATTGACCTAATTAGGCATGTCCCATTTTGATAATGACAAATACATTGACACTGATGTTTGCCCTGAGCTTGTATGCAGGTTTACTCTACGCATGGAATTGAAAAGAATGTTATATCATGATGGCATATGGTGACTCCAAGGGATAATGAAGAATATTATGCTTAATTTTTAACCATCATACCCCTCCATAATTGCATCATGCATAATAGGACTTTATGCTCAGGTTGCCCTAAATTGACCTTAGGTTCCTATACACTTAGAGCATAGGACCCCACTACACTCACATCTCATCAAGGGTAAAATTTAAATTAAAGAATGGAACTTAGGCTTAAATCATAAAGACTTTGAGCGATTGAACTAGGAAATTTAAATTGTCTCGATCGACCGAACTGTTGAATGGTCAAAAAGTTGACCTAACTTCAGGTGACTGAACTCAAATGAACTGAGTGTCCACGGTCGACCGAATTTAATCCCTAACATTTTCCAACAACTGGGGCGCCCATACTTCACATTCAAAATACCCTTGGACAACCGAATGTTCAAGTTTGGCAGATTGAACTTGAGACTAGGCGACCAAACTATTAGCTTTGGTGTATTCCCAATAGAGGGGGGGGGGTGAATTGGAATTTTAAACTTTCTTCGTAGGTTTAACTAATCCAACAACAAGTATTACACAAACCTAGGGTCTATTTATGCAGTTCTAATATGTGCAGATAAATATAACGCGTGGAAATTAAATCATGAGCAACATTCATAAAATAGCATACACGTGTAAAAAATAAATTACGGAAAAGTAAAATGCACACACAATATGTTATCGAGGTTCGGCCAATACTGCCTACGTCCCTGCCTTAGCACACCCACACAAGGATTACACTATAAGCTCACTTAATGGGTGGAGCAGCACTGTTTACAACCAGGTCAATTCATGAGGCTGACCTCAACCTACACCTTACCAGGATGGTGAACCTAGCTTTCCTAACCGGGTCTAAGCCAATCTGGGACTATTCAATAGGGCTAATCTCCTTCTTCAAGCCCACGTCTGGAAAACAACCAATGTGATATAAAATTTTGTACACGAAAATACACTTCTTCACAAGAAGAAATGTACCACTCAGCACAGTATAATCAATGCACCTCAATGATGTATAAACTAAAAGCTCGGTGCTCTACATGTGCAATCAACACTCAAGGTTATGTCTACAGTATATCAAGCACAAGAGTGTATATCAAATTAAGATTTGAAACACAATATATGAATATCACAATATTAGATGAAGGTTTCAAATATGCTAGTTAGATGATTCAAACAACCTTAATAAGATTTTCTCAATGTACTAAGCACAATGGATGTTTGAATTCAAGCTTTGAAAATGATTTTTGCACACAAAAATATAGGTTAACGTAACGTGTAATGACAATGCAAGAACCACAAGCCACTAAGTCTTCCCACACAAGATTTATCAAATAAAATTGATGGGAGAACTTAAAGCTTTACTCTCAACAAAAATCAAACAATCAATATAGAAAACAAGAGTATGATCTAGTGAGATTAAGCACAAGAACTTTAGAAATACTCACAACACTTGAATGATCAATAAGAATGAAGTGTGTAAGTGTTTAGGAGTTGTATAGGCTAAAAAAGGATTTTTGAATTTGAGAGAATTTTGGCCCTAATCAATTTTATAATCCCTACTAATCTAAGAAAATGAATATGTATATATAGGCAATGGGAAATTTTTGACCATTGGGGACTTAATGAGGATAATTAGAAAAGTTTGAAACAAGTTTAGAAAAATTAACCCAGTTTACCCCCTTTAATTTTTAGTAAAAATTAATTTAACCTGTAAGATTTGGGTGCCCGATCTTAGGTTTGGATGCCCAAATAGACTCAGTCAAAAAATCAAATTTTAAAGGTTCGGGTGCCCAAAGTCAGGGTTGGTTGGTTGAACAAAAGTCAGAAGCATTCTGCCCAAGGTTTGGGTGCCCGAAGCTAAGTTTGGTTAACCGAATGGTCCACTTTGGTCGCTCGAGGCTTTTTTGAACGCGGAGGTTTAGTTGCCCGGGTTGGTGAAAAGTGCTATGACACTAGTTTGATCACCAAGGGATGATACACTCATTTCTGGTTTGGTCGCCTGAAACCAGGTCAAGACTTCCCTACGGTTTGGGCGCCCTAGGTGTTTTGAACATTTGGGGTTCAGTCGCCCGACCTCTCACATATTTTCAATGAAGTCCAATTTTTGCTTCAATAAATTCCCCTGATATTATAAGGGATATTGGGGACTTTCTTACGTGCAAGTGTTGGGATCTAGGGTCTCTAAGGTCTTAAGCTTATAGATCCTACATGCATGATATGCAGATTATTACGGACCTTTTCTTAATTAAAATTATAGACCCAGATAGAAAATACAATGAATAAATATGTCGAGTCTTCGCTTCTCTTCAAGTCGTCGCATGCCATAAATATGATCTAGTTAGTATGAACATGCACACAAACTTGAAAGTCATGAAATACAAAAAGTATTTGTCATTATCAAAATCGGGAATGACCTATAAGGTCAACATGAACCTCGGACATAATGGAAAATCGTCTTGGTTAGCAAATTGAACCCTTATCCAGGCACCTGAAGTTCAAAATTTACTTTTCTATTGTATCTGTTTGGGTGACCGAACCTATGGCTTTGTAGATTGAAACTCTTGGGTTGGCCAAATTTTTACCACGGTTAATTGGGGTTAAACATGATTAATTTTCTTAAACCATTTTAAACAATTTTAATAATTCCTTATGTGTCCCCAACAGTTATAATTTTGACCTTCTCTCTCTATATATATATGGGTTCATTTGCATAATTAATGGGTGAATAGCATTTTCATTAAGAGAAATTTTCTTTAAAATTTTGAGAGCTCATTTTTCATATACAAATTCACATACACTCTCCTTTTACTATTCCTTTACTAAATCAATCCTTGTGAGAGTTCTTTGAGTGGCTATACACTATTATCTTTGCTAGGAAACTCTCATTGTGTTGTATATTTGATTTTCGGATTGAGAGTTGAGCATGAGGTTTTCCCCGATTTTTTCTAATAAATCTTTGTGTGGGAAAACCTTTGTAGCTAGTGAGTCTTTGCATCTTTGTTGCAAGACTCATCAAGATTGTCGTTTTTGACTGTGCAAAATCTTTTTCACAAGCATATTTGTCAAATATCTCTTGAGCTATTATTTTGAGAAAATTATCTTTAAGATATTTTGAATACTCTAGTTGGAACTTTTTGAAACTTGTTGTGATTGATTAATATTGATTCTTTGTTTCAAAGATTGCTTGAAAATACACTCTACGACTTGATTGCATATTTACACATATTGAGTGTTAGCACACTTCACTTGCACTGAGCATAATTACTATCATTTGTGAGGGCATATTTATCTAGATTATATTGTAGTACATATATGCTTGTATAGAAGCACGTTAGAATTGGTATATTCCCAAGAGGAGGGTGAATTGGAATTTTAAACTTTTCTTATAAGTTAAATCAGAAATCAATATAATTTAGCTACCTAGGGTCTTTCTATACAATCCCAAATGCGCAAGTAGATATAATGTACGGAAATTTAAATCATGCGCATCATTCACACCATAACATACACGTGTGGTAAATATAGAGTGCGAAAATATAAACAAACACACGATATGTTATCGGGGTTCGGCCAACTGTGCTTATGTCCCCGCCTCTAGCTGGCAAGCCAGAGGATTCCACTAAGGGCTCACTTAAGGGTGGAGCGGCACCGATTACAACCAGGTTAATTAGCACAGGGTTGACCTCGACCTTTACAACTAAGTCAATTAGCGGGGCTGACCTTAACCTATACGCCTTAACAGGATGGTGCACCTAGATTTCCTAATCAGGTCTAAGCCAATTCGAGACTATTTCAAAGGCTATTCTCCCTCTGCACGCCCATGCCTAGAAATACAAAAATATTTGCAATCAAACAATATCGATACAGTGATTGTGCTTTCGTGCAAAGCAAATATGTACCCAGATGCACTCGGTCACACACACCACAATATGATTTAATATATAAGCTAGTGTGGTCTTAAGATGTCTACTCTCAAATAGATTTACTATTGGTGTAATCAGTGCGTGAGAGTGAAAACCAGTATAATCTTTGTGTTACAAGGTATTCAATCAACGTGCTCAAACATAGATATTAACCAACCAACATATATGTATCTATATATATATATTTCAATCACCAGATTTTCTCAATCGTATGATGCTCAAGTAATGTATATGTTTGGTTTGCAAAATATATGTAATCCTTGTATTCAGTAAATAATATATAAGTGAATAAATATTGCAACAAAGATCACTATCAGAAACACAAATATCTTTTCACAAATATGTCAATATAAATCACACAAGATATTTGAGTATGTTTTTGAAAACATTTTTGCAACCCAAAAACAAATTCAAGCTTCCTAAGATATTACAATCCAAATGCAATACTCAGAAGCTAGATGCGAGTCTTCTTAGGATGGACTTATTAGCAAAAACCCCCTAAGAATACTTAGGTTTAGCTCTCGTTGAAAATCGATTCAATCACACACAAATATGAGAGCAAACCAATTAACACTATCACTTAAGACACTTACAGAAGATTTAGGAACTTGAAGAAGGTAAGTTTAAGTGATTTGAGTAAGAGTATGAGTAGTAGAGATTATTTGGCTTGAGAGAGAATTTATTAATCAAATTGGCTAATCTCTACCTAATTTTCCCAAATGAAGGGGTATATATAGACACCCCATGAATTATGACCGTTGGGGACAAGCCTGGTATTATTAGAAAAGATTAATGACGTTTTAATTATTTTAACCTTGTAAAAAATTATTTAATCACGGTAAAAATACAAGGCAACTCGAAAGACCCGGTCAACCAGAAACCTTTCGGTCGACTGAAGTTCATATGGCTTGGTCGACCGGGCCAACTTTGAACTTCAGGGTCGGTCGATCAAGAGATATGATTTTACCAACTTGCGTGGTTCGGCCGACCAGAGATATTTGAGCTGGATGATTTGGTCGACCAGACCGTTGGGACTTCTCCCGAGGACCCTCGGTCGACCAGAGCGTTGGACTTTATTTTGTGCTTGGTTGACCAAGTAGTCAAACTATTGACTCCTGGGAGGTTCGGTCAACCGGGGCCAAATGAACTAAGAGGGTTTGGTCAATCGGTTGACCTAAATCGGATTCGATCGATTGGGGCAGAATGAACTGTATGGGTCGGTCGACCGAAAGTACACAAAATGTGCATTTTGGTCTTGTTTTGATTCACAAACACCCTATTCAAGTGCCTAACATAAATGAGTGCAAGAGTGAGTGTCTGACGGTCACTTTCAGGTCCTTTTTGAAGACACCGAAAAAATTTGGTGTCGGTCGACCGAAGGGTAATCCCTATGGTCTTTCTAAGGTAATTTTAATTTTGAGGTTGGTTGAGCTTACTTATTAAATCATGCATGTGGGGTGTGTGATTATTACAAACAAAGTGCCCTAATTACTATTACTGACCCTTTACATCAAAGAAATATAATACAACACAAAAGATTGGGTCTTCAAGCTTCACTTTCTCTATGTGCATTATGATCTGTCAATTTATATTCCTACACATAATCTCAAACACCCGTTAGATATAATGAGTATTTGTCATTATCAAAACTGGGCGTGACCTATAAGGTCAACAAAGCACTTTGCTTGTACGCAAAAAATTATTTGATTATCTGTTGTATACTCGACGTGTGTTCGGAAGAGGGTGACTTGCCCTGTGAAAAGTCTCGGACTAGTTTCGACCTGGTTAGGAAAGTTAGGTGCACCATCCTGGTAAGGTGTTGTATACGGTGCTGCTCCACTAGTGAGGTGAGCCTTAGTGGAATCCTTGTGCTTGTGAGCCAAGGCGGGGACGTAGGCAGTATTGGCTAAACCCCGATATCATATTCAGTGTCAATTTTATATTTCCTACATTATATTCTATTGTGTGCTTGATTTAATTTCACTATTGAATACACTACATATTTGATTGACACGGTATTGTATCTAGTTAAGAAATACTGAAATTGTGGTACGCATATTGAAAATTGTTTAATATATCATATCTGCAATTTCATACATACTTAGACTGCCCCTAGGTTGGGTAATACTGTTGTTTGATTAGTTGATTCTAGGAAGAAATTTTTTAATCTCCAATTCACCCCTTTCTTGGGATTGCACCAAAGTCAACAGTTGGTATCAGGGCCTTGTTACCTAAACTTAATCGTTAGTTTGTAAAAAAGATCGTGATGGCTCATGTTGATGCATCCCCATCTTGTGAGGGAAGGTTATTTATGAACACTCCAGTGTTTTGCGATGAAAATTTTGCTGCATGGAAATGTAGAATGACTATATTTGTTAAAGCCTTGAATTGGAGGTTCTGGAACGTCATTGTATAGGGTGATAGCATACAAGTTAAATTCATTGATTATGTTGATGTTCCTAAGTCAAAAATTGAGCTGAATGATAATGATAGGAACTTAATGCAAATAAATTTTGATGTCGTGAACACCTCACTGCATGCTTTAGATTCCAACATTCTTTGTGAAGTTATGACATGTAATAGTGCTAAAGAGATATGGAGCAACTAATCAAGAAAAGACGATCACTCCTTGTGACTCAAGCTCAAAGGATCTTGGAGGAGAAAAATGGTGCTTTATAACTTTAACCAACGATGAGGTAAATTCATTACCTTCTATTTCATCAAATAATCCTGGTAATGATTCATGTGATAATTCAAATGATGCATCTGATATTGAATCATGTGATAGTTCTGATAGTGAAAGCATGCCTACTTATGAAGAATTGCAAATTGAACATGTTAGAATTCATAAGTCACTTGTTAAAGTTAACAAAAGATATACTACATTGAAAAACAAGTATGTACCACTATGCACAATAATTTAATGCACTCACATATGATAGGATATTAAGGTTAAGTGAGATTTCATTAACCAATGTGTTAACTCTCAACAATATGTGTCCCAATATGTATATGTGAGAGTGAGACCTTTGATTACAAGATAATGTGTTTGCAATAAGAATATTCAAAACATCTCTAGAACCCCAAGCAAATATCTTAGAAATATTTTTCAAATATCAAGCACAATGGATATTAGGGTTTAAGCTTACTAAAAATGATTTTATCAAAACACAAAACAAGCTTGTGAAACTTGCAATAAGGATGCAAGTTCTTAAGCCAATGAAGAGTTTTTCCCAATCCAATATTTATAGATAAAATACAATGGGAAAAACTTCAAACTACTCTCCAAAAATCAATACACAACAAATGCAAGTGTGGGAGAGAGTTTAGCTTGCAAAAATGAATGTGAGGAACAAAATGATCTCTCTCAAAAATATGTGATCGAATGAGTATGAGAAAGAGATTTTAGCACTCTGTTTGTAAAAAAGTGGGAGTATGAAAGATTTAGCCTAGTAAATTTTTAGAGAAAAAATTTTCTAATCTATATGCTAATCTCATGCTAATTATGACAAATGAGGGGGTATATATAGAATTGGGTTAAAATATAACCATTGGGGACATCAAAGGTATTTTGAATTTTGTTTAATTGAGTTTAATGAAAATTAACCTTGATTTACTACAGTAAAAATTTTACCAACCCGAGAGGTTCAGTGGACCATATTCGAGGTTCGGTTGACCATATTATTGAGTTCGGTCGACCGTGGCTAATTTGAACTGGAGATATGGTCGACTGTCTCAAACTGATTTTGAACCCTTCATAGGTTTGGTTAACCAAGGCAAGTTTGGTTGACCATTTTCTAATGTTTGATGAACCAAGTCAGTTTTAAACTAATGGTTCAGTCAACCAAGTTCTTGGGGGTCAAACATGTGCTAGTTCGGTCGATTGTGAAAGGCACATTCATTTTAGAACGGTCGATCGTGAAGTCAACATGTTTACTTCTAGTCAGTTCAGTCGACCGAGCCTTTTGTACTGCATAGGGTTCGATTGACCGAGACTACCTACAATGTGCATTTAAGTCCTGATTTGGTCTTCGTGCCAGTATAAATAAATCTAAGGCATTTTAGGCTATATGGGCGATGATTCTGTTCAAGAGTAAATTTGACGACGGCTGCCGCACCAACCAGTCGCTTCTGTTGACATTGAAGATCAGCGGCCACCAACCTTACCAACCAGCCCACCATCATTGATTATTCTGATTTAGAATTTTCTATAAATAGATGTATGTGTGTGTGTAATGAAGTGTGGTAGAGTGAGGGTGAATAACCAGTAAGCAAAAGGTTTTGAGATTTTTCCTCTGTAATATTTGTTTTCATATTAAAATCAATTGAGTGCAATTCCTCACTAAGTTTCAATCACAACCAGTGATTGAGTGAGTCCGCTCCACCCATTAGTGGTATCAGAGCACCCAAGTTCGCTGAAATTCGCCAAATAGAGATGAAGAGAGGGAAATTCAATTTTTTTCCCAGATTTGAAGTTACTCAAAATCCAATATTGAGCTTACCATTGTTCAATTCATGTCAAGACGATTCCAACGGTGAAAATCGTGCTTCAAACGGAGTTTGGGAGCCCCCGCAAGCGCTCCCACGCGTCGACAGACGACACTGCATTTGCTGCACGTGCCAGCAAGAACACTAACCGTTGGCGTCACGCGCTCCACGCGCCCACGTGGTCTTCTTTGCCCAGCTAGTGAGATCCGACCCAAAGACCTGATCCGTGACCTGACCCAGCAACTAGAAACCCAGAACCCGACCCATGAGCACAGCCCGACCCGGTTGATCGACTCGCATCCAAACGCCGACACACGGCATGCCCAGAAGCTACTACGTGGCCCTAATGGTAACACTGACACCGTTTATCTCTATCAAATTAAACGGTCCAGTTAAACTGGTTCATAATTTTTTTTTGGCCGGTTCAATGATTTTTAAATCAGGTGTTTGCAACTTAAAACTGGTTCTTAAGGTTTTTGACCTTTTGAACACATTAATGGCATCCAATTTTCCAAAATCAATCCCCATCTCTTTGTTTTTTATATATTAAATTCAATGGCAAATGGTGCTACCCAAGCGGTCATTCCAAAGTTGACCCGGGAGAATTATGACAACTGGTCTATTCAAATGAGAGCCCTTCAAGGTGCTCACGATGTCATGGACATCGTTGAATATGAGTACAGAGAAAGTCTATCAAAAGAAGCCGAAGCAACTATGTTTGATGCTCAGAGAACGACCTTGCGAGCTGATCGAAAGAAGGATTGCAAGGTGAAGTCCATAATTTACCAAGACCTTGATGAGGCCATGTTTGAAATCATCACCTCCGCCAAAACATCCAAAGAAGTTTGAGACTCTCTCCATCGAACACATAAAGGTGCAGACAAAGTGAAGAAGATTCGTCTTCAAACATTATGAGGTGATTTCGAATCTTTAAAAATGAAATCTACTAAATCTATTGCTGACTACTATACACAAGTTATGGTAATATCAAATCAATTGAGAAGAAATGGAGAGACTCTTAATGGCAAGAGATTTTGTGAGAAAATTTTGCAATCTTTGGATCCAAAATATGATTATATAGCTGTGACTATGGAAGAAACAAAAGATTTGGAAACCATGTTCGTAGAAGAACTTGTGGGCTCACTCCAAGCCCATAAGCAGAAAGTCAATAGAAGGAGTGATGTTAAAGCATTGGAGCAAGCCCTATAGATGAAGTTGTCCCTCACTATAGATAGATACGATAAAGGGGGGACGTCATAGCAAGGAAGAGGATAAGGTCGAGGATCTTGTGGAAGAAATTATGAAAATTTTGACTCTAGAGAAGGTGGCAGAGGCAGAAAAGGTCCCACTTGAAAAGGACGCAATCAACAGAACTATGTCCCACGAGGCAGAGGGCAAGGAAGAAGAGGGGGATATAATAACCATCCGAATGTAGACAAGAGAAACGTTACTACAACTACCACAAGTACAGACACTATAGCAATGAGTGCAGAGGTAATCCCCAAAATCACGAAGTAAATGAAAATGCTAACTTTGTAGAAAAGGAGAAAGCCGAAGGAGAATCGTTGATGCTGATGGCACACAATTCAACCCACTAGGACCAAAATGTTTGGTACCTTGACTCTGGAGCCAACAATGACATGACTGGAAGAAAGAACCTATTTAATGAACTTGATGAGAAAGTTTAGGAAGAGATATCATTTGGTGATCTCTCTAATGTCCCAGTTCGAGGAAGGGGAAATGTCCTAATCAAGAGGAAGGATGGAAACCATGCTTTTATCTCCTATGTGTACTATGTGCCATCCATGAAGACTAATATACTTAGTCTCAGATAGCTTGTGAAGAAAGGCTACCAAATTAGCCTTAACGATACGCATATGGTGGTAACAAACGCTCGAGGTAAGCTCATTACTCGACTACAAATGGCAACGAATCGAATGTTTCTACTCGCCATTCAACATGATGCACCAAGGTGTTTGAGCGCTATCATCAAAGACAAAGACTGACTATGGCGTCTCAAGTACAGACATCTAAATTTTGAAAGCTTGAAATTGGGAAGCAAGAATATGGTGAAAGGCTTACCCAACATCCACCACCCAAATATGATATGTGAAAATTGTGTTCTGAGCAAGCAACATAGAAACAACTTTGGAAAGCAAGCCGATTAGAGATCTACCATGCAACTCCATCTAGTACACACAGACATGTGTGGTTCATTGAGACCATTTTCAAATAGACAAAATCGATACTTCCTCACCTTCATCGATGATTATAGTGGGAAGACTTGGGGCTACTTCAAAAGGAAGTCAGAGGTCTTCGATAAGTTCAAAGAGTTTAAAGCTCTTGTGGAGAAATAGAGTGGCTATCACATTAAGTCACTCTAATCAGACCAAGAAGGAGAGTACAAGGATGAAGCTTTCCTTGAAGTCCTTAGGCAGTAAGGGATTCGAAAATAGTTCACACCGACCTACACTCCCTAGTTGAACAGTGTAGCTGAAAGGAAGAACCACACAATCCTTAACATGGCCAGAAGCATGTCAAATGATAAGAATATGCCCACGAGGTTTTCAACAAAAGCAGTATCATGTGCAGTTTATCTTCTTAACAGGTGTCCTACGAAGAACCTTGATACAAATATGCCACATGAAGCCTAAAGTACTCACAAGCCCAGTGTGAATTATCTTATGGTGTTTGGCTCCATAACCTACGCCAAGATCCCAGAGGCAAGAAGGACAAAATTGGAAGGTAAAAGAGAGAAATATATCCTTGTTGGATATAGTGACAGTAGCATGGCATATCGACTCTACAATTCCATCAACAAGAAAGTCATTCACAGTTGGGATGTCATTTTTAAAGAAAATGAATCCTGGGAATGGGACTAGGCTGAATATCCTAAAGATGCGAAATTAACGCTTGAAGGAGAAGAATTCACATAGACAAGAGAAGTGGTTATCGAGTCGCAAGTTCCCGAGCTGCAGACACCTCCACATGGTTCACTACAAAAGAATGAATCTCCATCACCAATTGAGCATGAAATCTCAGACATGAGGCCTAGAGGAGCTCGTAATCTAGTTGATCTGTATGAAACTACAAAACCTATAGAAGAATATGTTACTTTATACTATCTATTGTTGACCAGCGACCTGGTTAGCTTTGAGGAAGCTAACGAAGGACACAAATGGAGAAAAGTAATGCATGAGGAGATTCAATCCATCGAGAAGAACAAGACTTGGGAGCTAACAAATCTCCCAAAGGGCCGCAAAACTATTGGTGTGAAATGGGTCTACAAGACCAAGAAGAACACTCAAGGAGAAGTTCAGAGATACAAAGCAAGACTTGTCGCCAAAGGCTATGAGCAGAAAGAAGGGATTGATTATGGAGAAATATTTTCCCCGGTTGCCAGGCTTGAAACCATCATATTACTAATTTCACTATCAGCACAAAATGGATGGAAGATTTACCATCTGAACGTAAAATCAGCATTTCTGAATGGTTTTCTAAAAGAAGAGATCTATATCGATCAACCACCCAGATATGTGAAGAAGGGAAAAGACGATAGAGTGTACGAGATGAAGAAAACACTCTATCGTTTGAAGCAGGCACCTCATGCGTGGAATATGAAGATTGATGACTATTTCCAAAAGAATGGATTTTAGAAGTGTCTCTACGAGCATGCGCTATACATGAAAATGGAGACAGATAGAAGCATGCTGATTGCCTGCCTATATGTTGATGATCTGATCTTCACTGGCAACAATTCAGAGATGTTTGCCGCTTTCAAGAGGAGTATGGTCAAAGAATTCGAAATGATGGATATTGGCCAGATAACTCATTTTCTTGGCATAGAAGTTGTGCAAAGCAAGAAAGGAGTCTTTATCTCTCAGAGCCACTATGCAAAGGAAGTATTGAAGAAGTTTGGGATGGACAAATGTAACCCTGTGACAACTCCAGTTAAAAAGGGATTGAAATTGAGAAAAAATGAGCAAGGAGATGTTGACCCCACATATTTCAAGAGTCTGGTTGGAAGTGTAATGACCCAGAAAATATTAATATTCAAATATTAAGGAGGCAGTAGGCTTCGTTAATGAACGCTTCGCGTTCGTCAACGACATCGCATTTTGGAAGATAATAATAATTTCAAGGAACTTCCAGAACTCGTCGACGAGTGCATAAGGAAACTCGTTGACGAATACAGGGCTTTGCTAACAAGTACATAAGGAAATTCGTTGACAAATACAGGGCATCGTCGATGAGAAAATATCAAGAGGGGGTATGGAGCAGCCTGAATTTTGTCGACGAATACAGGGACTCGTTGATGAATTTAATGAAGGACTCGTCGACAAGATGACGTGTCTCGTCGACGAATCTAGCAGTATAAATATTTGAAAACTTAGATTTTTATCCATTTTTCAGCGCTCCACTCTCTCTCCTCTCTCTCACTCTCTATGAATCCTATCCCTTCTCTCTTCGATTCCGGCCCCATCAGTCATCAAATTGACGATCCGAAACTACCACGACGCTCCTGGCGGAGTTCTCTACAAGTCTGCCAGAGCAGATCATTGGGAAAATGAAGTTGAATTTCATCCCAAATTCGGGGTAAGGTCTTTTATCCAATTTTTGGCCTTGTGACGGTTATAGGAAATGATGTAGGCAGAAAAATACTAATATTTTGTTATGGGATATTGTGTTTTCATGACGTTGAATTAGGAATCCTGCGGGTATAGAGCCAGAATTATATAGGGGCTTTTCAAAGTTAAGGTGAGAGAAATATGCTATGCTAGGAGTTTAATAAAATTAACAGCGATTTTATAGATGTATATTTATGCCAGTTATTATTCAATTTTCATCAAATATGAGTTTAAACGATTGTGTGGCCTAAGTGATTTTCATGAGATGAAGTAATCTATATAGCTTTTATAATATATATCCTACTATACGGAATGCATGGAAGTAGACAGTATGTACAGTTTATATGGTTCTTCTCAGTATATGAAATTATACATAATATACAGGTGTAGATATAAATATATATTCACAGAGATTATACAGAGAATGTACATGCATTTACAGTTTTATAAGAATAGTTTCTTGAAAGAGATACACACACACACACACACACACACACACACACACACACACACACACATATATATATATATATATATATATACATATACATATACATGTATACAGTATTATTCAAATCAGTATTCATACCACAAATTTATACAGAATTTAGTATGCCATGTTTTCTATTACCGTAATATACAGATAGAGATACAAAGGTAGCATCAAGATGCTACAGATGCAGTATACGGCTCTACAGTATATGTATATAGTACATAAAGATAGCGTTATGGTAATTTTTGGAACATGGTGAAAACAGTAAAAGAATATATATGTATATATGTATATAGTATCAGATCCCTGTGGAAAGATTATAGACAAACACAGTACAAATACAGTTTACAGAGCACGGTACTGTTGCTATATACAGATAGAATGCAACCACATATCTCAGATAGTATGTGGGTACCGTCTAACCGAGCTCGGAGAGGATGCAGCTCCCCAGTACACTGGGTAAAGGGGGCCGATTAGACGAGGTAGTAGCCAGTCCCATGCCTAGGAGAGGATACAGTTTGGCCGGACTGGGGTAGTGTAGAGTAGATTGACTTATCTGGAGGGCCGACTAGATAGAGTCTCGCCTACGGGCCGCACAACCCTGTTATGAGGGGTCAAATCATGAGGTACAGAGTCCTAGGGAATAAGTACAGTTAAATATATGTGTACAGTTTAAAGTATATGATGAGTATAGTATGATATTATCAGTATGAAAGTAGAAAATACAGATGATATAGTATATTTTAAAATGAGAAAGATAGACATGCTTGAAAGATGTATTTTTACAGATTGTTACATTACAATTCAGTTGCTATTTTTAAAAGTATTCTTAACTTAGCTGCCACACACTAATAATAGCATATTTCCACTTACTGAGCGTCGACTCACCCTATTACTTTACCATTTATCAGGTGAGCCAGCTAGGCGAGCAGATTAGGCTCGCGGATAGAAAGTAGATAGATTACCCTAGTCATAGGGTGAGGTTTTGTCAGAGTTGTATATTTTTGAGTAGATGATATTGGATGGGTATTTTTGTATAACTATAGTTTGTATATACTTAATTCTGGTGTTGTTTGGTATATATGTGAATGGTTGTATGATTTGTGTTTCCACTGCTTAGGTATGAATGTTGATACGTAGATATATATATATATATATATATATATATATATATAAATGGTATGAATTTTGAGGTCATTATAGGAAGCTTGAGGCATTTGACATGCACTAGACTAGACATACTCTATGGAGTTAGACTTATCAGCAGGTACATGGAGACTCCTTACCAGTCCCACTTGAATGCAGCAAAGAGGATACTCCGCTATGTCAAGGGTACCATCACCGATGGTATTTTTTATTCATCAAGAGGTGATTGCAAAATTATTGGCTATTCAGATAGCGATTGGGGAAGAGATCTTAATGGGAAAAAAAAAAAAGCACGATTGGATTCACATTCTTCATGGGAGATACATTGTTTACATGGTCATCGAACAAGCAACCCATCGTAACACTCTTATCATGTGAAGCTGAGTATGTTGCTGTCAGCTCAACTGTTTGTCATGGTATATGGATTAGGAATGTACTGAATTATCTGGGATTTCTTCAAGATAACCTCACAAAAGTCTACATCGACAACAGATCAACAATTGCACTTGTGAAAAACCCAGTTTACCATGAAAGAAGCAAACATATTGATACTTGGTATCATTTTATCGAGGAGCATGTCAAGAATAAAGAAGTGGAGTTGATATCTTGTCAGAACGTATGATCAGATTGCTGATATTTTCAAGAAGCCACTCAGGTATGATATTTTTTCAAGACTGACGACAATGCTCGAAATGACAAAGATATGAGAGTAAAGTTTGAGGGGGGATGTTAAAGAGTAAACTTGACGGTAACAGCAAAATTGGACAACGGCTGTGGCACCAACCAGCCGCTTCTGTTGACATTAAAGATCTACGGCCACCAACCTCACTAACTAGCCCACCATCATTGATTATTCTAATTTAGGATTTGTTATAAATAGATGTATGTGTGTGTGTAATGAAGTGTGGTAGAGTGAAGGTGAATAACCGGTGAGCGAGAGGTTTTGAGATTTTTCCTCTGTAATATTTTTTTTTTTCATATTGAAATCAGTTGAGTGCAATTCCTCACTGAGTTTCAATGACATCCGGTGATTGAGTAAGTCTCCTCCTCCCATCAGATTCCTATGGTCATTCTAAGGCCTCTTGAGCATATACACTCTATCATGCATGGCATGCAAATTTTACAGACCATTATTATATACTCAAAAACTAAATGCAATTACAATAAAAACAAATGTTTTCAGTCTCCTTGCTCTTTACATTATGGAGTATGCCAAGTGTATGTGTATTATCCGTCTTGGTCTCTATTCTCCCTATCCCTTATGTGTGATCTCAATTATAGATCGGTTCACACGCTAAATACACACATAAGTTCACTGTATTTCATCAGCATCAAAACAAAGATCGGACTCAAAAAGTCAACAGAACTTGTTTTGAACAACTTTCAAAATTGAAAGATTTCATAAATAATATTATATATTTTGTTTTTCAATTTTATATAAAATTTTTATTTTTTCTCTAGTATATACATATTCCTTGTAGATAAAATACTTGAAAAATCTGCATATTTTTTCCAATTATGTTCTAGTTATATCCTATTATTATTATTATTATTATTACAAATTTCTATTAACTTTTAATGGGTAATTTAATAATATATTTTAAATTGTTATGTGAGCATTCTTTAAATCAAGTTTTTAATTTATTTTAGTTTTATAATATTAATTACACAGGTTGTTGGATTTATATTTTTAGTTTCTATTTCTAATTTTTCAATTTTTGTTCTCATAATTTTCGACACTGACACTAAACCACCCTTTTGTTTTTAGTTTTGGGAGGAGTTGAGGGTGGAGTTGGGGGATAAAGTAAAACTATTTTACAAAAATGTAAATATTCTATACTCAAGTACAAAAATAATTTAGGGGAAAAATGATTTTAAATTAAAAATATTTAAAACCTCCTAAGTTTTAGAAAATTATTAAAAAAATGGCACGAAGTTTAAACTTTTGGAAAAGTGAACCTTCTTCTAGCTGACCGCTAGTCAATCGTTAAGTGTATGTGAAAAAATAAATTTTATTCTTAAAATAATATTAATTTTAGTAAATTAAATTGAAAAAATTGACAAGTATAATATCTTGAAAAAACCAAATAAGCGAATTGGAGACCTAATGGGTTCTTGAATTGAATTGTCCAACAAATTCAATCACTTTGGGTCAACCAATTAACATTAATATGACAAAATATTTCTATTATTATTTTAATTTTTTTTCAAAAAATATATATGAAAATTGAAAATTACTAATAAATCATAAAAAAATCTAGTAATTATAATACCACAAAATGTTTGTTAGATGCAATTTTCATAAATATTTAATAACTGAATGTACCATAAAACAAGTAGAACATAGTTCAATATTTTTTAAATTCAAGTAACCATCTAACATTGTGTTAAAAAAAAATATAAACTAAATATTCAAAATTCATATTTAATAAATTAAAATTATAAAATTGAACTCTAGATTTTTGTATATAAAATGTGAATGTTAAATGGATAAAGCAAACTAAAATTCATATTAACTAGTTGACTTTTGATCGAGTTAATTTATCGATTTGTTTTTCTTAATTTTGTCTAAGTTATTATATTTTTAAATATGTGATTCAACTAGACCAAGAAAATAAGCCACAATTCAACCAACGGGTCAATCCAAGCTGATTTGAAACTATATTTTAAAATCCACAATTGCTAGGCCCCACAAGGAGGGAAACCCATGTTTATGTCATTTGGTTCAAACGAATCTGTTAGGCTAGTTAAGGTTGCTGATATGAGGATTGAATGTTCAATTTATTTACTAGTTTATACATTGATTGTCCTGCCCCACTCCTACCTTTATTAATTAAGTTCATTGCAAGATACAATGTGAACATTGAATTTGTATCTCAAATTCATATTTATGTAAATTTAAATAAAATATATTATATTTATTTTAAATTCATACAAATTTAAATCAGAATTTAAAATTTATGTTCTAAAATATTACCTAAATAGAGATTTCAACAGAGTAAAAATAGAAATATTCTAACTAAGAGACTATTTTTCCTAAGTGTCCGTTTGAATTAAAGATTTTGTTTAGGGAAAGAAAAGGAAAATAAGAAGAAAACTTATTTTCCCTTATATTAGGAAAAACTAAATATCAATAACGTGCAAAATCAAATTTTTGTTCATAAATTTGATATATTTTTTATTTTCTTTCTCACTTTTCTTGATAACCAAACATGAAAATATGAATTCCTTGATTTTTTTCTTTCCTTTTTCCTAATATTTTCTGAGTTGCAAACAAGGCCTTAAGGTTTGAAGAAAAGATAAGGATCTTTTTTTTAAGTTTTTAAAATTTTTATGGGTCTTTATTTTTTTTGCAAAACAAGCATAGACCTCTCTTGAGATGTTAAAAATTCCAAGAACCCCTTGTAAGGTTCAACAAAAAGACGTAAATGTTTTTTGATGATTTGTGAAAAAAGATGTCTTGAATGCGGCAAAATTTTTTTTTCCTGGAGGTTCTTAAGGCTTTTGGCATCTCTAAAAGGTTTTGCAAGCTCATAAAAAATTGTATAGAGTACCTGTGGTTTTCCGTTATGATGACTGAAACATTTAAAGGGTTTTTTTAATCGACTAGAAGCTTAAGGCAAGGGGATCCACTTTCTCCTTTCATAATGGAGGAGGTTTTGACAAGGTTGCTTAGGAAAAACTATGAGATAGGTTGTATTGGACAATCTAATCATCCGATTGAGGCCCCTTTGGTTTCGCATTTGCTTTATGCGGTAATATTTTTTTTTTTTTTGCAAATGGGCGGGAAAATGTCTATTAGAAATTTGGTTTACACTCTGGAGATGTATGAGAAGTGGTCGAGTCAAAAAATCAGCAAGACAAAATCTGCGTTACTCCTGCTCGGAAACATGATTTATTGAGAATCACGGGTTTCATGGAAGGTAAATTCTTAGTTACATATTTGGATGCACCTTTGGTTTTTGAAAAATTGTCTTCCAGGATCTTGGAGCCTCTTGAGGAGAAGATTAGAAAGAAAATTGTAGGGTGGAAATTTAAGTGCTCTCGTACGGTGGAAGATTAATTTTATTAAGACATGTATTGTCTAGTATGTCGATATATTTGATGTCGGTTATTAATGTTTCACTAGTCACATTTTCTCACATCAACTCTCTTCTTACTAATTTTTTAAGGGGAGAGGTGAAAGGTAAAAGGAAGATTCATTAGCGCTCTTGGGAGAAAATTTGTAAACCTATCTCGGAAAGGGGTATGAGCTTGAGAGATCTTAAAGAAGTCCAAAAATCCCTTCTCATGAAATTTACCTTCAGATTTATCACTTCTAACAATCTATGGTCAGGTTTTTTCATGGCTAAATATTACAAAAATGATTATTTATTAATAAAGAAAGGGAGACCAAATGACTCTCGATTCTGTAAATCAATTATGGCCACCATTTCAGAAGTTATGGATAATATTAAAATTTTTGTGAGAGGTGGGAACTCTTCTTCTTGGTTAGATAGGTGGCTTACATCACGCCCGTTAGTTGTGCGCACTGAGGATATTTCGAATAAAAAGTTATGTATTAAGGATTGTTGGCTGAATAACAACTGGAACTCTGATTTATTAATGGAATTGGTTGGGGCCGACAAAACAATGGAAATATTGCATAATTTGTCAGCTGGTAAAAAAGGTCAGGATATATTCATCTGGAAGCCTGCCTTGACGACAAGTTCTCTACAAAAACGACATGAGAGGCAGTGAGGAGTAAAAGTGATAATTTTGAGTGGAATGACTAGTTTTGACATTCTTTATTGCCTAGAAGAATCTCAACATGTTCATGGAAAGCCTGGTTTAGATGTTTGACAGTAAATGATAGAATTCAAGCCAAATGAATATCTATCATTTCGGCTTGTGATTGCTACATGCAGAGAAGCCATGAAAACATTGATCACATTCTTTCTTTAGGCGAGGTGGCTTCAGAGGTTTGGCGTCGGGCCAGTGTGGTGTTGGAGATTCCTTTTCAATGGTTCCTTGCCTGAAAAAATAGAATTGAAAACTAGTTCCACTATGTTCGAAAATCATCTATTAAAGGTATTTTAATAGGTCTAATTTCATGTTTTATTACGTGGTGCCTCTGGAATGGAAGATGCAAAACGAGAATGGAAGGAGTTTATCAAAGTGTGGATTAGACGTGGGGAAGTGTTCGATACTAGGTTAGTTCTTTAGTTGAGAGCTCTAATTTTTTTTGAAAATTAAAGATATCGGACATTACTATTTTTAAAGAGTTTGAAATTCAACATCGGGGAGTGTGCGACAGGTTTGAAAAAATTATTTCATGGGTTAAACCCCCAGCAGGGTGGATAAAACTTAATTGTGATGGGAGCTGTAAGGGCAATCTGGGTACTTCAAGAGGTGGAAGAATTATTCAGGACTGCCATGACATGGTGAAAGCGGCTTTTTCAAGCTATTTTGGCAATGGTACGAACAATAGTGTGGAATTAAAAGCAATTCTGAAAGGAATTCGTTTATGCAAATGACTTCATTATTTTAATGTGATTATTGAACGTGACTTGTGAATTGTTATTGATTGGCTTCAAAAGGATAGATGTACCTTGTGGTATCTTTGGGATTTTTGGGAGGACCTCGTGGTGGAACTAGAAGGAGTGAATTTCATGATGACCCATCAATATAGGGAAGACAATAATGCGTCTAATTTTCTTGCTAAAGAAGGAGAAACGGGAAACAATGTCATCTACGAAGAACATCTTTTACCACATTCTCTAAAAGATATTCTTTGGATAGATAGGTTGGGTCTCACTTCCTTATGTCATTAATTCAACCTCTCGATTTTTGTTTGGTAGGTTTAGATTTTTTGATTATTTTATTTTATTTTTTTATTTTATTTTTTGATAGGTTTGTTTAGATTTGTTTCTTATTTAGCTTTGTTTGGATTTGTAATCCTGTTTTGGTTGGTTGTTGGTATTGTTTTTGGGAGGCCTTTAATTTTTGCATCTGTAATCTCCTAATGCTTATCTTATAACCACGGTATTCCTCCGCCAAAAGTGAAGACATATCAATAAATAAATGGAGGTGCCAGCCCTCCTTATTTAAAAAAAGAAATAAAAACTTTAGAGAGTAGGCATAAGTAGGGAGGTCTGCGAGATCGATTGGCACAACAAGCGTTGTAAGTGAGTGAAACCAACTTGCAAGTTATTCAGGTTTAACTTAACTCATTTTATAACTCAATTTGACTCGATCGTAATCGAGTTTGAGCTACTCATGTAGCTTAATGTGTCAAGTTCAAGTTTTGTAATAACACTCGCGAATCTAATCAAGTTTTTAAATTTTATAATTTTTATATTATATAAGTCATATCATAAATATTTTTGTTGACTTTTTATGTCCTATCCCGTTTTGATGATGACAAATCACAACATCTTATTTGTGCGTTAAGTATATAAACATATTTAAGTTTCAGAAAGCACAAATGACCGATGTAACATGGAAGCAATGAAGCACTCAAATAAAGATATCTCTTGGCACATTCCATGGAAATCTGAAGAGCAAAGCTTGAAGATTTACATTTTTCAGTTGTAATGTATCTTTGTTTCAATTGTACATGTATATTTCATTTGATTTGATGTGAAGCTCTCAACCATGACATTAGCTGGACCCTAGGCACTGTATATTTCATGGAAAATTATTTTACAAATGTTTAAAAATTATTTCAAGTGTAAAAATCATTTTTGGAATGAAAAATTCCAAAATAAGATTTTCAAAATCCCCTTTATGTTTCCGCCGTCTCATTGATGAGCACTTTTATCGATCAATCAGTTCTCATTTTAAACTACATTCAACATTAAAGTTGTGGGATTTTCTCTTAAATTTCTTGTGATACCAAGAACATCCCATTTGGAGTTTTCTAGAAAATGTAATGCCAAAATACTAAAAGGTGTTCGTAGCAAAAAATTCCCTTCATGTTTCTACTGTCGCATTGATGAGCGATTTTATCATTAAATAAGTTCTGATCTTGAAATATATTCAACATGAACATTCTAGAATTTTCTCTTAGCTTTCTTTTGATACCAAGAGCATCCCATTTGGAATTTTTTAGAAAATGTTATGCCTTCAATACTAAAGGGTGTCCGAAGTAGAAAATCGATCGAACTTTAGATCAGCCGACCAAAGTTCATCCTGGTATGATCCGGTCGACCAGATCATCAGGCCAATCAACCATATCATGCTAAATTGCAAAATTGCCTTGGATTCATTCGATCAAGCCTCAGTTCTGTCAACCAAACCTCTCGGGTTTCTCAAATAATGATCAGAAAATGGTTATAAATTTTGAAATGAAACATTATTTTATCCCCCAACGGTCATCTAATGGCTATATTTGATTTTGCCTATAAATACCAAGCTTAAACACTAAGAGAAAATTGGTAATTCATCTTGAGAGCATACTTGAATATTCTTTTATTATTGATGTTAATTGTCCCACCTAGGAGTATATAAAGTTAGAGGGGGATGAATGGACTATTTTTGCATATTTTGATTTTCTCTACAAAATAAAATACTTGACAAGATTCAAGCAATTATATCACAATTTATGAAACATAAATCAAGCACAAGATAAATAATAAAGAGTAGGGAGAGGAGCTTAACAACGGGATTTAACGTTGTTCGACACCAAGCCTACGTTCACGCCTTAACACCAAGCCAAGAATTCCATAATCCACTAAGGAACTCCTTCACCGGTGGAGAACTCCTTAAATGAGTTGATTGCAAATACAAAACAAACCTCATACTTAATCTCTCAAGTAATGATTAACACAAGATTGGAGAGCAAGCAGGGAGAATGAGCACTTGAAATGAATAACTAAATGCAAAGTGCTTAAGTTTTGTAATTAAAGATGTTTTTCACTAAGAATGATCAAAAACCACACTAAACAAGTTTATGGACTTGTATTTATAGCCAAAAACCCTTACTAGCCATTATTGGACCGTTAGGAGCAATTTCCAAAAGAAACTAGCCATTTTTTAGCCATTGGTGCGCTGTTCACGATGCGTCTCATCGACCAGTCTACCCAACTCGCCAATTAGTGACCCCCACTTATCGACTAGTGGCCCCCACTCGTTGACTGGTGCCCTGAATCAGGAAAGGTCATTAACATGAAAGTTGTGAGATTTTTTCTTAGTTTTCCATAGATACTAAGATCGTCCTTTTTGAACTTTTCTAGCAAAAGTTATGCCTCCAATAACGAAGGGTATTCAAGAAAATTGATAGTTGTATAAATGAGGTTTTAAACCCAACAAGGACCAAATTTGTAAAAGATTATAACACTAATATAATTTAAAACCTGTCCTTATGAAATTTATTTTGTATATAAGATATCTTATTTATGAAAACATATTTTAAAGCTCATTTTGATATCTTATATGCTAAGTATGTCCTTTATAAAATTATACTTAACTTTCTTGAGGCTTTAGAACATAAAAATGTTTTAACACAACCACAACCAAGTAAGTAAATGTTTATAAAACCTAGATGTTGAAAACTTGTCCCTTCGAAAACATAATTTGAGTTTAGGATTCTTTTGACAAACTCTTTATTTTAACTTTGAAAACTATGAAAGAGAGTTTGTGATATTTGGTGAAGTTTTATAAACTTATGTGTCCTAATATGTATGCATTTGCTCAACTCTTGCTCAGAAATCATGCAAGAAACCAAACCGCAAGAGTTGCAAAATATGCTACCTCAAACACTCCCTGGCCATTACAAATAAACAATTCTACATCAAACTTCTTTGGGTGTGCATGAATCCTTTTCGAGTGAGTGTCCATATGATCTTTCCTACTTGACGTTTACTCAGTCCGATCTTTGCCTTTGATCTAGTACTTTATGTATTTGTCACTGAACATGTACTAAACATGATCAGCAAAGATGGAATGTACTAGGAATAACAAATAGGTTAATATCATCAAAACATATTAATTATAATTATGTAACCCCTAAGGCTAACAATCTCCCCCTTTTTTATGATGTCTAACCTATTACTATTTTACTTAATCTTTGCATTTTTGTTTATACTTACTATAGCTTAACATGCAAATATTAGTTCACCTAGAAGCATTAATGTGTTGTTATCATCAAAATGAGACAATTAAACTTATGTAGCCACCAAGACTAACACACTCCCCCTTTTTGATGATGGCAAACCATTGGTGTTCTCTATAAGGTATAATTTAAAGCCCCCCCCCCCCCTTTCAAATTATGCATATTCTTAAATGGGACTAATGCTAGCTTTGGTGTATTCCCAATAGAGGGGGGGGGGATGAATTGGGTAATTAAAATTTCCTAAGTTGATTTCAATTCCACAATCAGTAATTCCCAACTTAGGGCTTGTCTAAGCACATACCAATACCCCAATAGAATAATACTGAGCAGATATATATAAAACAAATGCAGTGGACTCAGTATTTTTAAATCATTCACAATATTTAAAGCATGCACAACATTCGTATAACTATTCAAATATAAACATACATGTGCATAAATTAGAATGCAGAAATATAAAGAGTATAGGGAAAGAGAGAGCTGACATAGGATATGTTATCGGGGTTTGGCCAACTGTGCCTACATCCTTGCCTTGGCTCACCGGCACAAGGATTTCACTAATGCTCACTTAACGGGTGGAGTGGCACCGGTTACAACCAGGTCAATCAATGGGGTTGACCTCAACCTGCACCTTACCAGGATGGTGCACCTAGCTTTCCTAACTGGGTCTAAGCCAATCCAGGACTATTCACAGGGCTAGTCTCTCTTTTCCGACCATACGTTGAGAATAAAACATATATGAATAATTTGTGTACAATCAAATGTGCTTCTTACACTAAGAAGATGTCTACAACAGTACAGCTCAAGATACACTCACGTATGATGTGAAAATAAGCTTAGTGTGAGTATGTGATTTTCTTGCTAAAAATAATCCTTAAATAAAAATATATATGATGGATGCTCAAGGATTTAAATCCTACTAGAATATTTCTCCAAATATGTTTTTCCCAAATAAAGTGCAGGTGAATCTAGGGTTTTTGTTTGCTTACAAATGAACTTGCAAAATAGTATGTGTGAGCGTAAGCACGATTGCAATAAGACTTTCCTAGCACAAGTTATATGTCCTCAAGTCTTTCAAAAATAACTAACATAAATTTTCTCCCAATGATATTTATCAATAAAATATATGAGAGATCTGTTAATTTAGGTGTAATCCCAAGAGGGGGGGGGTGAATTGGGTAATTTTAAAAACCTTTAAAATTATTTACCACTTAATTCCTATTTCTATATTTACCAAATTAATTACAGGGTTTTGAGACTGATTCAAATTATTATATCAATGAATTCTTTTTACTAAATTAATTGTCAAGTGCGTGTGAGGTTATACAACATACATACATGCAAGATAAGTAATGAAATGCTCTGCGGAAATTAAAAGGAGTAAATGAAGAGAGAAGACAAACACAATTTTTACGAGGTTTAGCCAACCAGGCCTACGTCCTCGCCTTGAGCGACCCACTCAAGGATTCCACTAAATCCCTGCTCCTTTAACCAGGACGGAGCTTCCCTTACATCCGCTGCTTACAAGAGGCACAACTTCCTCCTCACCCAATTCACAACCTGAACCGTGATTACAATATAGAATTTCAAATCTGCAAAACAACTCAATATTACTTCTAGCAAAGCTAGTGAGTATAATTGAAAACCTAACACATATCCAAATATAATATTTTTCAAAAAATATCCCTCAATAATATATACAATTATGAACACTAAGGATATTTAATCAAGTTGTTTTGTAATATCGAAAATATTGAGTCTTTAACTGAATACACACTTGAATCAAAATCGTTTAACCAATGGCGAAAACTTTTCTCAAATAGTGATCTTGTCAAAGCAAATTAATATAAGCACACTTAAGATCAATCTCTTAATTAATATCCAATAATGGATTTTGAGATGAAAAACTCTTTGAGAAATAAATAATAACAAGCAAATTGATTTAGATGAAAAACTCTATAAGAATAAATATTAACAAGCAAATCGATTTGCCAAACCTCAATACCAAAATGAAAGCACAACGATTGCTAGATTTCCTTTTGAAGATCAAGATAGCCTTAACTTAGATTTGACGTATAAACTTTGAAATCCCAAGAAAAAACTTCAGCAGTGTGTTCAAAGTTCTCCCAAGTTGTGCTAAACGTACAATATGCTCAATCATATGCCAAAGGTTGTTTTTCTTGGGGGCAGTAGGGTTTAGATGTTGATTATATAGGAAACCTTACCCTTAGGATGATTTCTAACCGTTGAATCAACTTGATGTAGAAATAAATCACATGTTCCCTCATTAAAAATCAAATATATAATCTTCCCAAAAGTTCAGACGACTGAGGATTAGAGCTTAGACGACTGAAGTTCCTTAGAGCTTCAAAAAATTAACCTGGACAAAGGGTCAGACATCTGAAGTTTGGGTTCAGACTTCTGAAGTTGTGGGTTTAGATGACTGAAGTCAGGGTTCAGTCTTCCGGTGTGCTTCTGCTTATTTCTGTGTTTCTCCAATAATTCTTTAGAGGAATGAACTTAATCTTCGGTCTTTTGAAGAAATTCTTTAGACGACTGAGCTTAACTTTGGTCTTCCCGAAGTTGAATCTTCAGATGACTGGTCAAGGAGTTCAGTCTTCTGAACTGAACATTTTCTGGATTTTCTTTTTTATTTTCAAAAATTTGTTTTTACTCCCTTTCTTTGCTCTTTTATAAAATATTTTATGAATTTTTAAAAACTCTTTAAGTCCATAAATATCCCCTAAAGATGTTTATGAGATGCATGAGTCCTAAGGTCAGTCTAGGGTATATTTTGAGCCTCAAATTAAATCATATGAAATATGTAAATACATTTAGTTCTAAATGCCCATTCCCATGACGATCTTGTACATGCCGCTTGCATCTTCATTCTTCAACTCTTTTAGTTCCATGGATTTTGCCAAGATGTATATACTTTAGTCTTCATGGCTTCCATGACTTTCTATCCTTCCGTGCATGCTAAATATTGTTCCTATTTACAATCTCAATGCATAGATCAAATACCAAGTGATTTGTAATTATCAAAATAGGATTCGACTCATCGAGTCATAAATCTGCGCCTTTTTGATGATGACAAATACACGAGCAAACATATAGAATGGGTTACACCTAACAAGGCTCCCCCTCAAATAATGCACAAATATTCAACAAATGAAATATGTTCATGCCAAATGAAATATGCTCATGTTCATACACAATTAGTTTTGCCAACCATTTTTGCCCATTTTTGCTATAGCATGATTCTTCTCCCCCTTTTGACATCAACAAAAAGGTGTATAATAATACATGAGTGGACATAATCTTATAATCTTATCCCCTATTAAATCTTAAATTTTTGAACTTATTCAACCATCAGATTTGAAAAATTGTACTGTGAAATGTGTCTCCTTGTATTAATTCAATTTACTTCTCCTCCTTGCTAATGCAGAAAGCTGTGTTGTTTAATGTAAATTGCAATGTGAACATACACAGTGTGGCAAATTTCAAATATTATGTGATGATTAACATGTGTAAGTCAATAAACTCTTATCATGATATGAGTTTATTACCAAATGTGAACAAATGTGATACCGAATGAGAACAAATGAGCTGAATTTGAAATTTTTAACCAATTGGAAATATTAAGTGATGTTACTCCCCCTGAATTATGTCATCTAACATAATTCTAGGCAACCTATCAACTATGCATCAGGCCTCATTTATGCCTAATTTGGATAAACCTATCCTTCGCAAGTGGTTTCGTGAATATATCTGCCCATTGTTAATCTGTGCATACAAACTCAAGTGTCACATCTTTTTTTGCACATGATCACCAAGAAAATTGTAGAGACCCGAACCCGTAAATAGGAAAAATAAATAAGAAAAGGGAGTGTTAATGCAGGGTTCATCGATGAAGGCAGAAGATTCGTCGACGAAGTTCTTTTAGTGCCTCGTCGACGAAATTCAGAGCATTGTCGACGAGGGAATACCGAGCGAGCCAAATAAAATATCCAGATGGGGTTCATCGATGAAGGTATGGCTTCGTCGACGAGCTGTGTGGCTAGCTCGTCAACGAAGGCGCCGCCTCATTGACGAGTTTCACTCGGTGAAGGGCCCTATAAATATCCTTTTTAGTTGCTTAAGGGTTAAGAAAACCCAAAAGCTCTCTCTCTCTCTCTAGAACCAGCGGGTTCCCTCTCTCTCTTTCTCTACGATCCTTTGCCGTTCATCGTTTGTTTCTACGAATGAAGGTTCCTGCATGGATCAAAGGAAGAAACACTACAAATATAGCAGATCGGATCATCGTTTTGAAGATTTTTGGGTTTTCCCAAAAATCGAGGTAAAGATCTGATTTTCTTTTTGATTAGGTAATTGGATAGTAATCGAGATTGTGGTAAAGTAATGTTCTGTGGTTTTTAGGTTTCAAGGATCCCAGGTTGTTGATTTGGACCGATCTGTACGTGTTTCTATTTTCGGGTTTAAGGTAAGGGGAAATTGCTTACAACAATCTTTTTGTAAAACTAAACCTCTAAAAAGTTAGTTTATGGTTATATGTATGATTTGACTACTTATTTGCTAAATTTCGCAAGATAAAAAAGCTGATTTTACGATTTTACTTTTTTTGGGTAAAAATGAGGATTTTGGCGTATGATCTCCAAACTTTACAAAAATTATTTATTTGCACTAATATTATTGTAGAAGATGCTTGAATCCCTTATTTCTCATTCAAATGATGTTCATTGAACTCTATAACATATAGCGGACTTTTAACTAAACTAGTGTGACATATGGATTGAAATGGAATATGAGATTCTTTTATACTATTTGTATGAATTATGGGAATTGGAGTTCCATTTTTCTATATTGAAAATGTGGAAAACAGATGCCAAATATATATCGTGCTATATACATAAAAAAGGGTTAAATCGAAAGGGTATGTGCCGACTTACACCACGATGTGATTGTATGAGTTGCGAAAATACTGGAATTGCATAGGTTATTATGTTTTCATTGTAAATTGTATATATGATAAATGGAACCACAACTTGCTACCAAAGGAGTTGAAAGATACTTTAGTGTAAAGGAGTTGAAACATACTTTAGTTTATAGGGGTTGAAAGATACTCCTGTTACTAAAGGGTCGGTTCCATAGCTAGTAAAGTACAGTGCAATCACATATGTGAATCAGTGTGAGTACAGAGATAGTTGGCTTGCAGAAGTAATGGAACCACTGGTGAAATAATGGACCAGGTGGGGCATTCGGACTCTATAATAGATGCTTAGCAATGCCTGCACAAACAGGGCATGTTAGAGTTATCAGTGCACAACCTATGCCATGGGGTAAATAGGTGTATTATATCGTACCAAGCTGGTTGTTGTTCTAATATTCATTTGCATGATTTAACAACTAAAATGGATGTAGTCATTGGATTTATGTTCATAGATCTCTTATGTTACAATATTGCAAATATGCCTTATATGTAGCAGATTTTAATTGAAATATATGCATGTGGTCACACACTGCTGTAATATTTTCCACCTTAATAAGAAGTGTCTCACCCCATTATACAATCTTTGTTTTAGATTCTACTAGATGTCAGTCCTTGTTGCTAGAGGGACCGGGGAGGTGGTTTTTGAGTTTAGCTTACGTAAGTCTTTTATGTGTGTAATAGTCTTCGTATGAAATATCCTTTTTGGGAGATTGCAAGAATCTGATTATATGTTGAATATGGATGTATGTATTATAGAAGATAGGTAGAAAACTCTGGTACACGTCTAATAGAAATCCCCGATGGATGTTTATGTTTTTCGCTACAGTTGTGTATGACTTACACTAATATGTCCCTATTTAGGGCGGACTGCTTATGTATGTATATCAGGTATAGGTATTTGTGTATTGGGATAACAATCTGGGTTTGTATAAAGGGTTGGGTTGTTACATTTGGTATCAGAGCCTTAACCAGTCGGAAGTGTGATTTGATTCATGCTGCCTGGTTAGGGATATGTGCAAAACTTAGGATTTTCTAGTTTCTGTAGTTTAGAATATACCAGAGTATAGGACATGGATAAAACCTTGGGTTTTTTTTTTTGTATACCTTGAGACTGAAATCCATTAATAGACTTCTGTGTTTTTCTGGATCAATCAAAAGGTTCAGAAAATCACGACAATCCATTGACGGTTTTGTTTCCAAGTGGAAGCTCAGAACTTGAGCTAGAATGAAGGTTCAATATTAAGGATATGAATTTAGGGGATTGAGTCTATGGTATGATAGTATTAGCTAATGCTTAGGCTATTACCCTTCGAATGGATTTTCACCATTTCTTTTCAAAAAGGAATCCAGGGACATTACTACCAATGTGGGAGGCAGTAGTAGTGAGGGTGGTGGCCATGAGGCTGGCAGTGACTCTACAAGCGTATTGCGGGATTTCGCATAGCAGCTTATGGCTGAGGTGGTGTGAACGAATAAAGGGCAAGACCATCCCACGATTGAGATGGGTTGCTCCGTTGATTAGTTCACCAGGTTGAAACCATTGGTTTTCGTAGAAAGTGCAGATCCAGTTCGAGCAGAGAATTGGATCCAGGAGATTGAGAAGATCATGGATGTTTTAAACTGCACAGAGAAGCAGAAGGTAACCTCTGCAACGTTCAAGTTGTTAGGAGAAGCAGAAAGGTGGTGGGTGTCTATAAAGAGGATGGAGGAACACCGACCGATGCCAATGGCGATGACGTGGGCTCATTTCAAAAGGATATTCTTTGAACGATATTTTTCGGCCACGGTTAGAAATGCGAAGATAGAGGAATTCATGAGCCTGATGCAGGAGTCACTAATGGTGCAGCAGTACACAACCAAATTCTAGGAGTTGTCCCGATTTGCTCCATTCATGATACCGAATGAAGCGAAGAAGGCCTTGAAGTTTTAGAGGGGTTTTAGGAAGGAAGTATGAAGACAGACAACGATCTTGCAGTTGCAGGACTTCGCTACATTAGTTGACAAAGCCACTGTGGCAGATGAGAGTTTGCTGGAGGACGCAGAGGTTCAGGTCTCAAAGAAAAGGCCAGTGCCTCCCAGTTCTTCATCTAGGGTGAGACAGGGTAACTGGAAAAAAAAACAGTGGTGGTACGCCTCAGAGTACCACATCCTATCATGATTGCTCTCTATGTGGTAAGAGGCACGCTAGGCAGTGTTGGATAACTACGAGGGCTTAAATGTGGTGTGGTAAGCAAGGACATCGGGTGAGAGATTGTCGTATGTGGGGAAGCAGTGGAACCTCGCAACAACCATATAGGGGAAATACTCAAGCGCAGCATGGTGGTCAGTAAGGGGGTACAACCTAGGCTAGGGTGTATTCTTTGACTCCCGGTGACGTAGGGAATGCTGGTGATGTAGTCACAGGTATCATTCACATGCTTTCTCACAAAATATGTTGTATTATTTTATTCCGGGGCAATGCATTCTTTTATTTCTTGGGGATTTGTTAAACTGTGTGGATTAGAGGTGCAAATATTAGATTATGAAATGGTGGTGGCTACACCATCTGGGCCAGCAGTCGGGTGTAGCATAGTAGTACATGACGTCCTGGTGGAGATTCGGGGAAGGGTGCTACCAGTGGACCTTGTGGTGTATCACATGTATGGCTTTGATATCATCTTAGGGATGGACTAGTTGTTGGCCAATTATGCCAGTATTGATTGCCACAAGAGGGAGGTGTTGTTCAAATCGCCAAGGGAGCAGGAATTTAAATTCCTATGGTCGTGTGTGTGTTCCGCACCACGGATCCTTTTAGCTATACATGCTAAGAAGTTACTCATGAAGGGATGCCAGGGGTATCTGGCACTGCTGAAAGACGTGTCGGTCGAAGAAAGTAAACTGGAGATGATTACGAAAGTACGCGAGTTCCCTGACGTGTTTCCAGAGGACTTGCTTGGATTACCTCTGGACCGTGAAGTAGAATTCGCTATAGAGTTAGCTCCAGGTACGGCGCCAATATCGAAAGCTCCATATCGTATGGCTTTAGCTGAACTGAGAGAGTTGAAAGAATAGCTCCAGGAGCTACAAGACAAGGTGTGACGACCTACTTAATTTCCATATTTTTTTTTTATAAAAACCAAAATCACTGAACTCAGCATATCATAATTCACCTGGACCCATGGGTACCAGGGATACATTAGAACATATAATAGAAGCCTAAGAAGTAAGAAACATACAATTATATACATCTCATTATACCATACATCATAATACCATAGTTACTACAACCACTGTATTTATATACACACAGTACATAACCCAAAAGATATCTTAGGGCCATCCCAAAAAATACATCCGACCCTATCAAAACACTTACCCTTCTAGAAGGGCAGATCAACAGTACTAGATCAGCGGTGCTTTACCCGCTTTGCTATCAGGGGCTCTTGAAATGTTTATGAAATTCGGTGTGAGACACCTCTCAGTAAGGGAAATAAACTAACATTAGTGTGTGACAACATGAGCATTTCTGTGATATATATATATATAATCATGAACATGACCAGGAAAACTGTATATATATATATATATATTTTTTTTTTTTTTGGGAAAACTTGTATAATCACAACATGACAGAACATAATGTATTCTCATAGCATAACTCATCTCATATAATAATAATACAAAAACATTCCTGGTAGGTTAGCTGGTTGTTGTCATGTATTATCCCCACATGTCTGGGTTGTGTGGCCCGAAGGCGGGACTAGACAATGGTTGACTGACCACTGCCAAGTCAAAAGTACAGTCTGTAAGTCTGATGGGTCTGCCAGACCTGGTCCGTACACTAGGGGTGCTCACACACTTCTTAAAAACCACATCGACCATCCAATCTCACACCACTTTGTATAGCGGTGTTAACACAAATATCATGATCATGATGACCATGGACACATAGCAACGGTACCGTGCAAGTGCTAGTCAAGACCAAGTCAATCAGGTTTTGATATCATATAACATATACTAAAACAGTGGTACAAAATCATAAGCCCGTATGCCGGTATTTTACATTTTATCATAGCTCGGCCCATATGCTGGCAAATTATATCCATAGCATAGCCCGTACACTGGCAAATCATTTCCATAGCTTGGCCCGTACACCGGAAAATCATATCCATAGCACAGCCCATACGCTGGCAAATCAATTTCATAGCTCGACCTATATGCTGGAAAATCATATACATAGCATGACCTATACGCCGGCAAATCATATCCATAACATGGCCCGTACGCTGGAAAACATATAAAAATCTCGGCCCGTACGCCAGTTTTTCATTTAAAAAACTCATATCTTTATTATATTCTCAAAAAACAGTATTTCATATTAATTTCAACTCATGCCACACGAAACAAGTTTTTCATATATTTAACATACCATCATTTTCAGCAGTATTTCCCAAGTATAAAAAATACATAAATATATTTATTTTCCTAAATTCAAATGCTGTAATAATATACATATTTTTCATAAAATACTAACTTAGTTTATCCTCTTACTTAAGTCATAAGAAGCCCCTAAGAGAAATTCTTCTATCCCCGCAGGGTTCCCTGTTCAACTCCCTGAAAACAACATTTCCCATAACTAAAGTTTAGTATTTCTGCATGTACTAAGCTTCTTACAACTGTCAAGAAACCAAATATTGAGTAGAAAGTCTTACCCTAGATTTGGGATGGTTTCCAACTCAGCCCCACTGATGACCCACTCTGGTAGACTTGCAGAGAATTTTCCCAGGAGTGTCGTGGCAGCTTCAGATTATCAAATCAGCGAGAATCCGGCCTAAGATCGTAGAGAGAAGGTAAGATGGGCATAGAGGAGAGAGAGAGAGTGTGAGAATTTTTGAGTTTTGTGTGTTTAGACGAAGTTTTAGGCTATTTATAGTAGGGGATTCGTCGACGAGCCACGTCACCTCATCGACGAGTCCTTCAGAAAGTTCGTTGACGAACCTGAACCCTCCTTGACAAATTTCAGACTTCCAAAAATCCTCTCTCGGTAACTTCTCGTCGACGAGACGGAACTTTGTCGACGAGATCTTGAAGAACCCTCATCGATGAAACCCATGTGTTCGTCAATGAGGCCTGGAAAATTTCTTGGGATTATCACATCCAAAATGCAACGTCGTCGACTGCCTCCTTATGTTCCTGTTTCCATTTCCTTTTCTTTTATTATTTAAATACCTTTATTCTTCAGGTCGTTACATTCTCCCCTCCTTATAAAATTTTGTCCTCGAAATTTACTGTTCACGTAACTCATCATCCCTTAACAAGAAAAGGGTATACTTATTTTATTACTTACCCTCACTTATGGCGAAGGAATACTGTGGTTACATTCCGAGTCTTGGGAGATTACATATACAAAAGAAAAATTCTCCCAAAACTGAAATGCTACTTTAATTAAACCATTACATGTACCTGCAAAAGAAATATTACCTAACTACTTACATTTTACCCAATTTGACTTCTTGGAATATATGTGGATACTTCTGTTTCATCTACTCTTCGGATTCCCAAGAAGCCTCTTCAACTATATGATTCCACCATATAACTTTTACTTGAGGAATCTCCTTGTTACGTAACTCCTGTACTTTCCTATCCAGAATTTGTATTAGTACCTCCTCATACACTAGTGAATCATTGAGCTCTTATTCATCATAACTAAAGATATGAGAAGGATCTGGGACGTATTTTCTCAACATAGCAACATGAAATACGTCGTGGATCCTGGACAACACAGGTGGCAAAGCTAGTCTGTAGGCTACCGGCCCCACCTTATCTAGAATCTCAAATGGACCGATAAACCTAGGACTAAGTTTACCCTTCTTCCCGAACCTCTTAACCCCTTTCAACTAAGCTATCTTCAAAAACACATGATTACCCACATCAAATTCCAGATTCCTACGGTGATTATCAACATAACTTTTCTGTCGTCTCTGAGCTACACTGATTCTATCTCTGATAAGTCAAACTTTATCACACACTTGTTGTACTAGCTCTGTTCCCACAACTCGCCGCTCACCCAACTCATCCCAAAATAAAGGAGAATGACATCTCCTACCGTATAGAGCCTCAAATGGTGCCATGCCAATACTGGTGTGATAACTATTATTATACGCGAATTCCACCAGTGGCATGAATTGAGTCCAACTACCTCCAAAATCTAATACACACGCTCGGAGCATATCCTCTAATATCTGTATCGTCCTCTTAGTCTACCCATCTGACTGAAGATGGAATGTTGTTCTAAAAGACAACTAAGACCCTAGTGCTTCCTGCAGACTCTTCCAAAAACGTGACATGAAACGCAGGTCTTGATTCAACACAATAGATACTGGCACCCCATGAGGACGAACTATCTCCTAAATGTCGATCTCTGCTAAATGATGGAAGGAGTAGCTGATCTTGATAGGTAAAAAGTGAGCGGTCTTAGTCAAACGGTCAACAATCACCCAGATGACATTCTGACAATGTAACACTGTCGGCAGTCCTGACACGAAGTCCATGGATATATGATCCCACTTCCACTCTGGGATAAATAACAACTGCAACTGCCCTGCCAGCCTCTGGTGCTCGGCCTTTACCTGCTGGCATATCAGACACTGGGCTACATACTCGGCGATCTCTCTCTTCATACCACTCCACCAGTACGACTCTCATAGATCCCTATACATCTTCGTACTACTGGGATGAACTATATACAAAGATCTGTGAGCTTCCTCTAAAATAGTCTTTCTGATGTCGGCATCAGCTGAAACACATAACTTGGAACAGAACCACAAAGCTCCATCATCTGCAACATTGAATTCCTCCCTTTGACCACTTTGCACTCTGCCTATCACCTATGCTAATTCTTGGTCTTCTCTCTGAGCAGCTTTAATTCTCTCCTGTAAAGTAAGCTACACTACTAAACTGGCAAAGTAAGCTTGAGAACCACTCTCAACTAATTCGATGCCGAGTCTCTCCAGATCCATCATGATTGGATACTGGATCTCCATAGTTGCCAACGTTGATTCCCTGGACTTCCTGCTCAACGCATCAGCTACCACGTTTGCTTTCCCTGGGTGATAATTGGTGGTACAATCAAAATCCTTAATTAGCTCCAACCACCTTCTCTGTCTCATATTCAGTTCCTTTTGAGTGAAAAAGTACTTCAAACTTTTATGGTTATAGAAGATCTCACACCACTCGCCGTACAGGTAATGCCTCCAAATCTTCAAGGCGTGTACTACTGTAGCCAATTCAAGATCATGTGTAGGGTAGTTCTTTCCATATTTTTTCAACTACCTAGAAGCACATGCCACCACCCTGCCATGCTGCAACAATACATAGCCAAGTCCCTTCTAAGACGCATCATTGTAAATGACATACCCCTCACCTCCTGATGGGATGACCAATACTAGTGCTATGACTAATCTTTGCTTCAATTCCTGAAAACTCTGCTCACAGCTGTCGTCCCACTCAAATCTGACATTGTTCTTAGTTAGTCATGTTAGAGGCCCTGATAATGCCTAGAATCCCTCTACAAAACGACGGTAATACCCAGCTAGCCCCAATAAACTCCTAATCTCTTGGACATTCCTCAGTCTAGCCCAATTCACTACGACCGCAACCTTACTAGGATCCATAAAAATACCGTCTCCAGATATAACATGCCCCAAAAACATAACCCTCTCAAGCCAGAATTCACATTTACTGAACTTGGTGTATAATTTATTTTCCCGTAGCATCTGTAGAACCTACCTCAAGTGTGTCTCATGCTCCTCATAGCTCCTCAAATAGACCAGTATATCATCAATAAAAATAACAATGAACTGGTATAGGTATTGGTGGAAGACTCTGTTTATCAAATCCATAAATATAGCAGGAGCATTTGTTAGACCAAACGACATAACAAGGAACTCATAATGCCTGTACCTGGTCCTGAAGGTCGTCTTTGAGACATCTTCTATTTTCACTTTCACTTGATGATAACCAGATCTAAGATCAATCTTCGAATACACCCATGTACCCTGAAACTGGTCAAACAAATCATCGATATGGGGTAGAGGATACTTGTTCTTGATTGTCACTTTATTAATCTCCCTATAGTCTCTACATATCCTCATCGACCCGTATTTCTTCTTCACGAATAATACTAGAGCTCCCCATAGAGATACACTAGGTCGTGAAACCCTTATCAAGTAAATCCTATAACTGATCTTTCAGTTTCGCAAATTATGCTGGCGCCATTCGATACAATGCTTTAGAGATCGGCACTGTACCTAGAAGAAGATCAATAGGGAAATCTACCTCACGATCGGGTGGAAAGCTTGGTAACTCATCTGGGAAAACATTCGTAAATTCTTTTACTATAGGCGTGCTAGCAAGTTTCATTTCATTCTCTGACATCTCATTTACAACAGCCACAAACCCCTAGCAACCACTCATTAGTAGTCTCCTCGCTTGAATAAATGAAACTAGCTGAGGCAGGGATTTTACTCGCGACCCTATGAACTTGAATTCTGCTCGTCCCGAAGGTCTGAATATCACTTCCTATGAATGGCAATCTATGCTGGCAAAATTAGCTATTAGCCAAACCATGCCGAATATCGCATCAAATCCATGCATATCTAGCATTATCAGATCAGTAGACAAAATTTCCCCTTGAATATATACTGAGCAACCCCGGAGCACCCTACTACACCTCATTGTCAACCCAATCAGTGTAGATACCAACAGTTCAGTATCTAACAATTGTGTTTCTGCCCCATATAGTCTAGTGCACTCCGAAGACACAAACGAGTGTGTGGCACCTGAATCAAACAATGCAATAACTTTAAAAGAAAGCATAATAATCATACATGTCACCATGTCACCTGCCATCTCAGCCTCATCCGGCGTCAGCGTAAATACCCTGGCTGGAGCCATATTCCTCTACTGGCCCCTACGTGGCGCCTGGTAACCTCCTCGGTATGGTCTGGGAGCTGGAATTGCTTCTGGTGGGGTAGGGCAGTCTCGCACCATGTGTCCCGGTCTACCGCAGCGATAGTAGACCACGCCACCAGCTCGGCACTCTCCCCAGTGCCTCCTACCACAAGTCTGAAAAATTATAGGACCCTACACTGCATGAACTTCGCATCCTCCAGTCTCCAGTCTCCACCCTCTGCCATGGTTTCAAATCCTCCACTAACTCGGTCTATGACTCTACTAATAACATGTAGATGTAGATCTCTTCCTCTATCCCTGCTCCTCTACATCCAGCCGCTTACCAATCTCTATCAAGGCCGCCCTGTCGACTAACTCAGTAAAGTCCTAGATCTGCACCACCACCACCTACTTGAATATACTCTGCCTAAAGCCTCTCTCAAACTGCCTCGCCTTCTTCACCTCATTAGGGACAATGTACGGGGCGAAATGAGAGAGCTCAATCAAATACGCCACATACTGTTGGACGAATAACTGTCCCTACTTCAGACTCAGGAACTCTTCCACTTTAGCCTCCCTGACAGTAGCTGGAAAATATCTATCAAAGAAAAATTCTTTGAATCGCTCCCAAGTCATGGCTATTAGAGTCGCCCTTTGCTACTCCAACAGTCTCACCGTAGTCCACCACCTCTCGGCCTCTCCTGTCAGTTTATAGGTGGCGAAGAGGACCTTCTGTTCTTCCGTACACTGTAGCATTGCCAAAACTTTCTCAGTCTTCTGCATCCAACTCTCAGTGGTTACAGGATCAACTCCTCATGAGAATGCTAGAGGATTCAACTTCATGAAGTTCTCGATAGTGCACCCATGGCAAACTGATGGACCACCCTGATCCCTCAAGCTCCTAGTGATTTCAGCCATAACCTGCTGAGTCACGCTACGTAATATCGCATCAGAGTCAGTCTCAGCTGCACCTAATGGCCCTGCTCCATCACTGCCATTCGCATGGGCACTATTTCCTTTTGGATCCATCCTGAAAACAACAAACACAAGTTAGAAATCCTATCCTTATAATTTAACCATCTAACCTAACCTCTTATTCTAACATTCCCACATTATTTCTAACCTCAGTCCTACATTCTAGGAACACAACCTGACAATAGTTTATTATGGTTTTCCTGAAATCGACACCCAAGGAAAAATACAGAAACTACCACGGAAGTCGTGCTCCAAACTATAGAACAAAACCTCAAATCATTTCCTATGCTATGGTATTGTTTCCACTGCATTCTAAAGTCTACAAAACCTAACAACCTAGACTCTGATACTAAACTGTGACGACCTACTTAATTTCCATATTTTTTTTATAAAAAAACAAAAATCACAGAACTCAGCAAATCATAATCCACGTGGACCCGTGGGTACTAGGGATACATCAGAACATATAACGAAAGCCTAAGCAGTAGGAAACATTCTTGGTAGGTTAGCTGGATGTTGTCATGTATTACCCCCACATAACTGGATTGTGTGGCCCAAATGAGGGACCTGACAATGGTTGGTCAACCATTGCCAAGTCAAAAGTACAGTTTGTAAGTCTGATTGGTCTGCCAAACCTGGTCTGCACATCAGGGGCGCTCACACACTTCCTAAAAACCACATCGACAATCCAATCCCACACCACTCCGTACAGCAGCGTTAACACAAATATCATGATTATGATGACCATGGACACATAGCAACGGTACCGTGTAAGTGCTAGCCTAGACCAAGCCAACCAGGTTCTGATATCATATAACATATATTAAAATAGTGATACATGGATATTTCATATCATTAATTATCAAATCAATCATATTATTTTGCATATATACGTATATCATGAAAATCATCGGCCCGTACGCCGGTATTTCACATTTTACCATAGCTCGGCTCGTACGCCGGAAAATCATATCCATAGCACAACCCGTACGCTAGCAAATCATTTTCATAGCTCAGCCCGTACGCTAGAAAATCATATCCATAGCACAACCCATACGCTGGCAAATCATATACATAGCACGGCCCGTACGCCGGCAAATCATATCTATAGCACAACTCGTACGCTGACAAATATATAAAAATCTCAGCCCATACGCCAGTTTTTCATTATAAAAACTCATATTTTTATCATATTCTTAGAGAACAGTATTTCATATTAATTTCAACTCATGCCACATAAAACATATTTTTCATATATTTAACATACCATCATTTTCAGCAGTATTTCCCAAGTATAAAACATAGATAAATATATTTATTTTCCTAAAGTCAAATTTTGTAATAATATACATATTTTTTATAAAATACTAGCTTAATTTATCCCCTTACCTGAGTCCTAAGAAGCCCCTAAGAGAAATACTCATGTACCCGTAGGGTTCCCTGTTCAACACCCTGCAAACAACATTTCCTAGAGCTAAAGTTTAGTATTTCTACGTATACTATACTTCCTACAATTATCAATAAACCAAATATTGAGTAGAAAGCTTTACCCTAGATTTGGGATGGTTTCCAACTCTGCCCCACTGACTATCCGCTCCGGCAGACTTGTAGAGAACATTCCCAGGAGTGTCGTGGCGGCTTCAGATCATTGAATCGGTGAGAATCCGGCCCGAGATCATAGAGAGAAGGTAGGAGGGGCATAGAGGAGAGAGAGAGAGTGTGAGAATTTCTGAGTTTTGTGCGTTTAGACGAAGTTTTAGTCTATTTATACTAGGGGATTCGTCGATGAGCCACGTCACCTCATCGACGAGTCCTTCAAAAAGTTTGTCGACAAACCTGAACCCTCATCAATGAATTTTAGACTTCCAAAAGTCCTCTCTCGATAACTTCTCGTTGACGAGACGGAACTTCGTTGACGAGATCCTGAAGAACCTTTGTCAACAAAACCCTTGTGTTCGTCAACGAGGCTTGGAAAATTTCTTGGGATTATCCCATCCAAAATGCAACGTCGTCGACTACCTACTTCGGTTTCTGTTTCCATTTCCCTTTTTTTTATTATTTAAATACCTTTATTCTTCGGGTCGTTACACAAGGGGTACATTCGACCAAGTGTTTCTCCTTGGGGAGCATCGATGTTATTTGTGAAGAAGAAGGATGGGTCGATGAGGACGTCCATCGACTATTGAGAGCTTAACAAGGTGACGGTAAAGAACAAATACCCGCTACCTGGGATTGATGATTTGTTTGATCAGCTTCAGGGCATGTAAATCTTCTCTAAGATTGATCTACAATCTAAGTATCACCAGTCTAAGGTGAAAGCGGAGGACATTTTGAAGATAGCATTTCGAACTCGGTATGGCCATTATGAATGTATGGTTATGCCATTTGGTTTAACTAATGCACCTGCAGCATTTATGGATCTAATGAACAGGGTCTTTCATGAATATTTAGACCAGCTCATCGTGGTATTTATCGATGACATCCTAATGTATTCTAGGAGTGCTGTAGAGTATGAAGTTCATTTAGGGCTGGTACGGCAAATGCTTAGGGATAAGAGGTTTTATGCTAAACTAAAGAAGTGCGACTTCTGGCTAGAACAAATTGCATTTCTAGGGCACATAATGTCCAAAGAAGGTGTATCAGTGGACCTGGGTAAGATAGAGGCAGTGTTGGACTGGGCGAGACTGAAAAATATTCACGAAGTCAGAATTTTTCTAGGACTTGCAGGTTACTATCGTCAGTTTGTGGAGGGGTTCTCCAATTTAGAAGGTCCTTTGACGCAACTCACGAGGAAGAATGTGAGGTACAATTGGACTGATGAGTGTAAGCTGAGTTTTCAGGAGTTGAAATGGTGATTGGTTATTGCTCTAGTCCTGACCATTCCATTCGGGGATGGTGGATTTCTTATCTACAATGACGCCTCTAAAAAGGGTCTTGGTTGCGTTCTAATGCAGTAGGGCCTAGTGGTTGCTTATGCTTCTCGTTAACTCAAGAAGTATGAGAAAAACTACCCCACACATGATATGGAATTAGCAGCGGTGGTGTTTGCATTGAAAATTTGGAGGCACTACCTGTATGGTGAAAGGTGTGAGATTTTTACCGACCATAAAAATCGTAAATACTTTTTCACCCAGAAAGAATTGAACAAGAGATAGCACAGATGGCTTGAGCTGATAAAAGACTATGACTGTATTATTAGCTATCACCTAGGAAAGGCTAACGTTGTAGCTGATGCTCTGAGTCGGAAGTCTGTTGATGCGTTAGTCTGAGTGGTGGGAGTGCAGCAGCAGATCTATTTGTGCCTTGAAAGGTTGGGCTTGGAGGTGGTGGAAGGAAATCATTAGGTTGTTCTTGCCAGCTTAGTGGTACATCCGACTTTGCAGGAAATGATCCGAGTAGCGTAGAAGGAGGATCCAGAGATGGTTAAGGTTGTGGAAGGAGTTCACAACGGGTTGAAGTTGGATTTCAATATCTCGGGTGATGGGATATTGAGATTTCACAATAGGGTTTGTGTACGGAATGATGCTGAGATTAAACGGGTCATTCTAGAGGAGGCACACCGTTCACTCTACATTGTACATCCTGGTAGTATGAAGATGTACCGAAATTTGAGAGAATTTTTTTGGTGGTCCAACATGAAAAGAGAGATTGCCCGTTTTGTAGAGCAGTGTCTGACATGTCAGCGGATCAAGGCAGGGCATCAGAGGCATGTAGGACTACTTCAGCCACTAGGCATCCCTGAGTGGAAGTGGGAGCACATCTCGACAAATTTTGTGACGGGATTACCTGCAACGGTATATAGGAAGAATGCTATATGGGTTATAGTGGATCGGCTAACGAAGACTACACATTTCATTCTAATCAGAGTTAGCTACACTCTGTATAGGCTAGAAGAGCTTTATATGCAGAAGGTGGTACGACTCCATGGCGTCCCTATTTCTAGTTTCGGACTGAGATCTGCATTTTACATCTCATTTCTAGAAGATTTTATAGGATGCCTTGGGATCACAACTGACGTTCAGTACATCTTTTCACCCACAGACGGATGGGCAATTGGAGAGGACTATTTAGACGTTAAAGGATATGTTAGGAGCTTGTGTATTGGACTTTGGTGATAGTTGGATACGATATCTACCACTTGTTGAGTTCGCACATAACAACAGTTACCAGGCTAGCATAGAGATGGCACCTTATAAAGCACTATATGGTTGTCGGTGTCGATCTCTGTTTTACTGCGATTAGGTAGGTGAGTAGCAGATATTGGGTCTGGAACTGATTCAGTATGCCTCTACAAAGATTGAGTTGATTAGGGAGAGAATCAAGGTAGCTTAGAGTCGACAGAAGAGTTACGCTGATACTCGTCGACGAGAGTTGGAATTTGAGGCAGGAGACATGGTGTTTTTGAGGATCACTCCGATGAAAGGGGTGATGAGGTTTGGAAAGAAAGGGAAGCTAAGTCCTCAGTATATCGGGCCTTTCGAGATCCTGGAAAGGATAGGTTCGGTTGCTTATCGAGTGGCTTTACCCCCAACACTATCTAGAGTTTATGATGTATTCCATGTGTCAGTACTAAGGAAATACGTACCAAATCCATTGCACTTACTGACTTACAAACCTCTAAAGATCAATGATGCTTTGTCATATGAGGAGGTACCAGTGCAAGTATTAGATCGAAAGGTACAGCAATTGCAGACCAAGGAGATACCGCTAGTAAAGGTATTATGGTGTAACCATGCAGTGGAAGAATTTTCATGGGAATTAGAAACTGGGATGCGTCAAAAGTATCCTCAGTTGTTTAGAGATGGTTAAGTTAGTCAAGTAAGAGAATGTGTATATGTTGGTGTGTTTTGTATTTATATTATACGTTTTTGAAGCGTTATATTGTAACTATGGTATTCCTCCGCCACATGTGAGGATATGTAATAAACTTGGGCCGGAGCCGTTTTGTAGGTGGCTGTGACGACCTGCTTATTTTCCACATATTTTTTTATAATATAAGTCAATATCACATATTCCAGCTCAGCAGATCATAATCCATCTGGACCTGTGGGTACTAAGGATACATCATAACACAAAATGGAAGCCTAAGCAACATGAAACATATAATCACAATATTATAAATACAAAAACATCCATCTCATTACCACAAATACCAGAGTATTTATATCCACTATATCTCAGTATATACATCCCAAAAATAAGATCTAGGAACATTTCCCACAAAATCTAACTGTCCCTACAAAACTTACCCTTCAAAAAGGGCAGATAAACAACACTAGATCAACGGGGCTTTTCCCGCTCTCCTATCTAGGGCTCCTGAAAAGTTTATAAAATTTAGGGATGAGACACCTCTCAGTAAGGCAAATAAACTAATACCAGTGTGTGACAAAATGAGTATTTCATGTCATACATAAATCATATAGAACATATTCAGTAACTGTTATGTATCTCGGAAAACATATATATATCATCAAATCATGGTAGAACATACTACATTTTCATAAACATATTTCATCTCATATAATGATAATACAAAAACATCCCTGGTAGGTTAGCTGGCTGTTGTCATGTATTACCCCCACATGACTGGATTGTGTGGCTCGAATGCAAGACCTTACAATGGTTGGCTGACCACTGCTAAGTCAAAAGTAATGTCTGTAAGTCTGATGGGTCTGCCTGACTTGGTCCGTACACCAGGGGCGATCACACACTTCATTAAAACCACTCATCGACCATCTAATCTCACACCACTCCATACAGCAGCGTTAACACAGATATCATGATTACGAAGACCATGAACACATAGCAACGGTACCGTGCAAGTGCTAACCTAGACCAAACCAATTAGGTTCTGATACCATATAACATATATTGAAACTGTGAAACATGGATATTTCATATCATTAATTGTCAAATCAATCATATCATTTTTCATATATACACATATCATGAAAATAATCGGCCCGTACGTTGGTATTTCAAAATTTACCATCGCTCGGCCGTACACCGGCAAATCATAGCACGGCCCGTACGCTGGCAAATCACATCTATAACTCGGCCCGTATGCCGGAAAATCATATCATAGCACAGCCTGTACACTGACAAATCACACACATAGCACAGCCCGTATGCCGGCAAAATATATAAAAATCTCGACTCGTACGCCGGTTTTCCATTATAAAAGTCTGTATCATATCACATTTCCAGAAAATAGTATTTCATAACATTTTCTACTCATGCCACACTAACAGATTTCTTGCATATTCAACATACGATCATTTTCAACAGTATTTTCCCAAATATAAATCATATATATATACATATTAATTTTTCCTGAAATCAAATGCTATATATATACACATACATTTTCTTAAAAGAACTAACTTAGTTTATCCCTTTACCTGATTCTTGAAAATTCCCTAAGAAAATCTGTCCCGCACCCGCAGGGTTCCAAACTCAACACCCTAGAAATGAAAACTCCCACTACTAAAGTTCAGTATTTCTATGCGTATAACACTTTCCTCAACTGTCAAAAATCCATATATTGAGTAGAAAGCCTTACCCTAGATTTGGGATGGTTTCCACCTTACTTTCACCAACGATCCGCTCCAACAGATTTGGAAAGAACTTTCCCATGAGCATCGTGGTGGCTTCAGATTGTCGATCTAGCGTAAATTTAGCCTGAAATCGACGAAAGAGAGAGAGAGAGAGAGAGAGAGAGAGAGAGAGAGAGAGAGAGAGAGAGAACCGAAGGGGGGGGTGAGAGAGAAGAAAGATTTCTTAATTGGAAAGAAAATTTTGGATTTTTTTTTTATATTTATAGAACTAGATTTGTCGACGAGCCACGTCATTCGTTGACAAATCCTTTAATAATTTCGTCGATGAAATTCAGTCATCGTCAATGAAATTCAGTTGGCTCAAAATGTCTCTCGGTATTTCTTCGTCGATGAATCCCCTAAATTTGTCGATGAATTCTCTTACCCCTCGTTGATGAATCCCCCGTATTCGTCGACGAAGCCTTGATGAATCCCCTCGGTTATTCCTTCCAAAGTGCAATGTCATCAACGAAAGCGAAGCGTTTGTCAATGAAGTCAACTTCCTCCTTCTGTTAGTGTCTTCATTTCCATTCCTCTTTATTATTTAAATACCATTATTATTTGGGTCGTTACATTCTCCCCTCCTTATAAAATTTCGTCCTCGAAATTTCCAGTTCACATAACTCGTCATCCCTTAGCAAGAAAAGGGGTCTACTCATTTTATTACTTACCCTCACTTATGGCGGAGGAATACCATGGTTACATTCCGAGTCCTGGGAGATTACATATACAAAATAAAAATTCTCCCAAAACTAAAATACTACACTAATTAAACCATTGCATGTACCTGCAAAATAAATACTACCTAACTATTTACATTTTACCTAATCAAACTTCTTGGAATAAATGCAGATATCTCTGCTTCATCTGTTCCTCGGATTCCTAAGAAGCCTCTTCAATAGCATGATTCCTCTACAAAAATTTTACTTGAGGAATCTTCTTGTTACGTAGCTCCTGTACTTTTCTATTCAGAATCTGCATAGGTACCTCCTCATACACCAGTGAATCACTAAGCTCTAATTCATCATAACTGATGATATGAGAAGGATCTGAGACGTATTTCCTCAATATAGTAACATGGAATACGTCGTGGATCTTGGATAACATAGGTGGTAAAGCTAGCCTATAGGCTACCGGTCCCATTTTATCTATAATCTTAAATGGACCGTTATACCTATGACTAAGTTTACCCTTTTTCCCAAATCGCATAACTCCTTTCAACGGAGTTATCTTCAAAAACACATGATTACCCACATCAAATTCCAAATTCCTGCAGCAATTTTCAGCATAACTTTTCTATCGGCTCTGAGCTGCACTAATTCTGTCCCGAATAAGCCGAACCTTATCACACGCTTGCTACACAAGCTCCAGCCCCACTACTCGCTGCTCACCCACTTCATCCCAAAATAAAGGAGAACGACATCTCTTACTGTTTAAAGCCTCAAATGGTGCCATGCCAATGCTGAATTGGTAACTGTTATTATACGCAAACTCTACTAGTGGCATGAACTGAGTCCATCTACCCCCAAAATTCAATACACATGCACGGAGCATATCCTCTAATGTCTGTATCGTCCTCTCAATCTTCCCGTCTGACTGAGGATGGAATGCCATGCTGAAAGATAGCTGATACCCTAAAGCTTCCTGTAGACTCTTCCAAAAACGTGACGTAAAACGTGGGTCTCAATCTGACACAATCGATACTGACACCCTATGAGAACGTACTATCTCCAGGACGTAAATCTCTGCTAAACGGCTGAGGGGATAGCTAATCTTGATAGGTATAAAGTGGGCGGTCTTAGTCAAATGGTTAACAATCACCCAGATGGCATTCTGGCCATGTAATGCCATTGGCAGTCCTGAAACGATGACATAGATATATGATCCCACTTCCACTCTGGTGCTCAGCCTTTACCTGCTGGCACGTCAAACACTAGGCTACATACTCAGCGATCTCACTCTTCATACCGCTCCACCAGTACAACTCTCACAGATCTCTGTACATCTTCGTACTACCAGGATAGACTGTATACAAAGATCTATGAGCCTCATTTAAAATAGTCCTCCTGATCTCAGTATCGGTAGGAACGCATAATCTGAAACAGAACCACAAAACTCCATCATCTACAATACTGAATTCCTCCCCCTGACCACTTTGTACTCTGTCTATTACTTCTGCTAATTCTGGGTCTTCCTTCTGAGCGGCTTTAATTCTTTCTTGAAGAGTAGGTTGTACCACTATGCTAGAAAAACACACTAGGGGATCACTCTCTACCAACTCTATGCCGAGTCTCTCCAGATCCATCATGATTGGATACTGGATCTTCACAGCCGCCAACACTGGTTCCCTGGATTTCCTACTCAATCATCTGCTACCACGTTTGCTTTCCTTGGGTTATTACTGATGGTACAATCAAAATCCTTAATTAGCTCCAACCACCTTCTCTACCTCATATTTAGTTCTTTCTGTGTGAAGAAATACTTTAAACTCTTGTGGTCAGAGAAAATCTCACACCGCTCGCCATATAGGTAATGCCTCCAAATTTTCAATGCGTGCACCACTGCAGCCAATTCAAGATCATGTGTAGGGTAGTTCTTTTCATATTCTTTCAACTACCTAGACGCATACGCCACTACCTTACCATGCTGCATCAATACACAGCCAAGTCCCTTCAATGGCGCATCACTGTAAATGACATACCCCTCACCCCCTGATGGAATAACCAATAATGGTGTTGTGACTAATCTTTGCTTCAGTTCTTGAAAACTCTGCTCACAGCTATCGTCCCACTCAAATCTGACATTCTTCCTTGTCAATCGTATCAAAGGTCCTAACAAAGCTGAGAATCCCTCAACAAAACGACGATAATACCCAGCTAGCCCCAAGAAACTCCTGATCTCCTGGACATTTCTCTGTCTAGCCCCATTCACTATGACCTCAACCTTACTGGGATCCACAGAAATACCGTCTTGAGATACAACATGTCCTAAGAACACGACCTTCCCAAGCCAGAATTCACATTTACTGAACTTGGCGTACAACTTCTTTTTCCAAAGTGTTTGCAAAACCTGCCTCAAGTGCATCTCATGCTCCTCATAGCTCATCGAATAGACCAATATATCATTAATAAAAACAACAACAAACTGGTCTAGGTATTGGTGGAAGACTCTGTTCATCAAGTCCATAAATACCGCATGAGCATTCGTCAAACCAAACAGCATAACAAGAAACTTGTAATGCCCATACCTGGTCCTGAAGGCCGTCTTCGAGACGTCTTCTACTTTCACTTTTACCTTATGGTAGCTGGACCTGAGGTCAATCTTCGAATACACCCATGCACCCTGGAGCTACTCAAACAAATCGTCGATACTGGGTAGAGGATACTTTTTCTTGACTGTCACTTTATTAATCTCCCTATAGTCTATACACATCCTCATAGTCTCGTCCTTCTTCTTCACAAATAAAACTGGAGCTCCCCACGGAGATACACTGGGTCATATGAAGCCCTTATCAAGCAGATCTTGCAACTGATTCTTTAATTCTGCCAATTCTACTGGCACCATCCGATAAGGTACTTTAGAAATTGGCGTTGTACCGGAAGGTAGATCAATAGGGAAATCTACATCACGATCGAGTGGCAAGCCTAGTAACTCGTCTGGGAAAACATCTGTAAACTCCTTTACTACAGGCATGCTAGTAAGCTTTAGTTGATTCTCTAACATCTCCTTCACAATAGCCATAAACCCCTGACAACCACTCAGTAGTAGTCTTCTGGCCTAGATAGCTAAAACTAGCTGAGGTAGGGATTACACCCGCGACCCTATGAACTTGAATTCTGCTTCCCCCGAAAATCTGAATATCACTTCTCGTGCTCGGCAATCTATGCTGGAAAAATTAGTTGCTAGCCAATCCATACAAAAAATAACATCAAACTCGTGCATGTCTAGCACTATCAAATCAGCAGATAAAGTCTTTCCTTGAATATAAACTGGACAACCTCGGAGCACCCTACTACACCTCACTGCTAGCCCAGTCGACGTAGATACCAACAACTCAATATCTAATGATTGTGTTTCAGTCCCACATAATTTAACACACCCCGAAGACACGAACGAGTGTGTAGCTCCTGAATCAAACAATGCAATAACTTTAAAAGAAAACATAATAACCATACCTGTCACCACGTCACCTGACGTCTCAACCTCGCCCGGCGTCATTGTAAACACCCTGGCTGGAGCCGGATTCCTCTATTGGCCCCCACGTGGCGCCTGATAACCTCCCTGGTATGGCCTGGGAGCTGGAACTACATCTGGCGGGGTAGGGCAGTCTCGCACCATATGCCCCAATCTACCGTAGCGATAGCACACTACACCACTAGCTCGACACTCTCCTCAGTGCCTCCTACCACAAGTTTGACATAGTGGAGGACCCTGCCCTATCTGCACCTCGCTTCCTCCCATCTCCTGCCTCCGCCCTCTACCATAATTTCCTCTCCTCCACTGACCCGGCCTATGACCCTGCTGGTAGCCCATAGATGCAGATCTCTTCCTCTGTCCTTGCTCATATGCATCAAGACGCTCACCAATCTCTGCCAAGGCCGCTCTATTGACTAACTCAACAAAGTCCTGGATCTGCAGTACCACCACCTGCTTGAATATGCTCCTCCTCAAGCCTCTCTCAAACTGCCTCGCCTTCTTCACTTCATCAGGAACAATATACGGGGTGAAGCGAGAGAGCTCGATGAAACGTGTTGCATACTGCTGGACGGATAGCTATCCCTGCTTCAGACTCAAGAACTCTTATACTTTAGCCTCCTTGACAAAGGCTGAAAAATATCTATCGAAGAACAATTCCTTAAACCGGTCCCACGTCATGGCTATAGGAATCACCTTCTGCTGCTTCAGCAATCTCACCGTAGTCCGCCACCTCTCCTATCAATCTATAGGTGGAGAAAATGACCCTCTGTTCCTCAGTACACTATAAAATAGCCAAAACCTTCTCGGTTTCCTGCATCTTGTTTTTGGCGGTTGCAGGATCGATTCCACCTGAGAATGCCGGAGGATTCATCTTCGTAAACTTCTCTATAGTGCACTCATGGCCTGTAGATAGACCACTCTGCTCCCTCAAGCTCCTAGCGATCTTAGCCATAACCTGCTGAGCCATGCTACGTAATATCACGTTAGAGTGGTCCCAGCTGCACCTGATGGTCCTGCTCCCTCACTGCCACTCGCATGGGCACTACTTCCTCCTGGATCCATCCTGAAACAACAAACGAACCTCAGTAATCCTATCCTCACCACTTATCTCAACATTTCTAAATCATTTCTAATCCTTAGTCCTACATTCTAGGAACACAACCCGACAATAGCTTGCTATGGTTTTCCTGAAATCGTCACCCCAGGAAAAACACTGAAACTACCATGGAAGTCCTGCCTCTAAATTGTAGAATAAAACCTCAAATCATTTCCTAAACTTTAGCATTGTTTTCGCTGTTTTCTAAAGTCTATAGAACCTAGCAACCTAGGTTCTGATACCACACTGTGACGACTTGCTTATTTTCCACATATTTTTTTTTCATAATATAAATCAATATCACATATTCCAGCTCAGCAGATCATAATCCACCTAGACCTGTGGGTACCGGGGATACATCAGAACACAAAATGGAAGCCTAAGAAGCAGGAAACATATAATCACAATAGTATAAATACAAAAACATCCATCTCAATACCACAAATACCAGAGTCACTATATCCATTGTATCTCAGTATATACATCCCAAAAATAAGATCTAGGGACATTTCCCACAAAATCTAATTGTCCCTACAAAACTAACCCTTCAAAACGGGCTGATAAACAACACTAGATCAGCGGGGTTTTTCTCGCTTTCCTATCTGGGGCTCCTGAAAAGTTTATAAAATTTAGGGGTGAGACACCTCTCAGTAAGAGAAATAAACTAATACCAGTGTGTGGCAACATGAGTATTTTGTGTCATACATAAATCATATAGAACATATTCAGTAACTGTTATGTATCTAGGAAAACATATATATCATCCAATCATGGTAGAAAATACTACATTTTCATAAACATATTTCATCTTATATAATGATAATACAAAAACATCCCTGGTAGGTTAGCTGGCTGTTGTCATGTATTACCCCCACATGACTGGGTTGTGTGACCCGAAGGCGGGACCTGACAATGGTTGGCCGACCACTGCCAAGTCAAATGTATAGTCTGTAAGTCCGATGGGTCTGCCTGACCTGGTCCGTACACTAGGGGCGATCATACACTTCTGCCCATACGCTGGTATTTCACATTTTACCATAGCTTGGCCCGTACGCCGAAAAATCATAGTATAGCTCGTACACTGGCAGATCACATCCATAGCTCTGCCCGTACGTCGAAAAATCATAGCATAGCACAGCCTGTAGGCTGGCAAATCACATCCATAGCACGGCTGGTACGCCGACAAATCATAACATAACACAGCCTGTACGCTGGCAAATCACACACATAACATAGCCCGTACGTCTGCAAAATATATAAAAATCTCCGCCCATACGCCGATTTTCCATTATAAAAGTCCGTATCATAATCACATTTCTAGAAAACAGTATTTCATAACATTTTCTACTCATGCCACACTAACAGATTTTTCGCATATTCAATATACGATCATTTTCAACAGTATTTTCCCAAATATAAATCATATAAATAGACATATTAATTTTTCCTATAATGAAATGCTATATATATATATATACATACATTTTCTTGAAAGAACTAGCTTAATTTATCCCCTTACCTGATTCTTGAAAAGCCCCTAAGATAATCTGTCTCGTAGCTGCAGGGTTCCCGACTCAACGCCCTAGAAATGAAAACTCCCAGTACTAAAGTTCAGTATTTCTACGCGTATAACACTTTCCTCAACTGTCAAAAATCCAAATATTGAGTAGAAAGCCTTACCCTGGATTTGGGATGGTTTTTACCTTGCTTTCACCAACGATCCGCTCCTGTAGATTTGGAGAGAACTTCCCCAGGAGCGTCGTAGTGGCTTCAGATTGTCGATCCGGCGTAAATTTAGCTCAAAATCGACGAAAGAGAAAGAGAGAACCAAAGGAGAGAGAGAGAGAGAGAAGAAAGATTTCTTAATTGGAAAGAAAAACCCAGATTTTTATATATTTATAGAATTAGATTCGTTGACGAGCCACGTCATTCGTCGATTAATCCTTTAATAATTTCGTCGACGAAATTCAGTCGGCTCAAAACCTCTTTTGGTGTTTCTTTGTCGACGAATCCCCTGTATTCATCGATGAATTCTCTTAAACCCTTGTCAACGAATCACCTGTATTCGTCGACAAAGCCTTGATGAATCCCCTCGGTTATTCCTTCCAAAGTGCAATGTCATTAACGAACGTGAAGTGTTCAACTTCCTCCTTCTGTTACTGATTCCATTTCCATTGCCTTTTATTATTTAAATCTCATAATTATTCAGGTCGTTACATGGCTGCCGACTCTTCATTATACGATAAGATTATGCTTAGCAATGATTAACAAATTTTGAGGATGAAATTTTTATAAGGAGGGGAGATTGTAGAGACCTGAACCCGTAAATAGGAAAAATAAATAAGAAAGGGGTATTAGTGCAGGGTTCGTCGATGAAGGCAGAAGGTTCGTCAACAAAGTTCCTTCAGTGCCTCATCAACAAAATTCAGAGTGTCGTTGACGAGGGAATATCGAGTGAGCCAAAGAAAATATCTAGATGGGGCTCATCGACAAGCTGTGTGACTAGCTCATCGATGTAGGCGCTGCCTCGTCGACGAGTTTGACTCAATCAAGGGCCCTATAAATATCATTTTTAGTTGCTTAAGGGTTAAGAAAACCCAAAAGCTCTCTCCCTCTCTCTAGAACCAGCGGGTCCCCTCTCTCTCTCTCTCTATCTCTCTCTCTCTACGATCCTTCGTCGTTCTTCGTTTGTTTCTATGAATGAAGGTTCCTACATGGATAAAAGGAAGAAACTCTACAAATATAGCGGATCATATCATCGTTTTGAAGATTTTTGGGTTTTCCTAAAAATTGAGGTAAGGATCTAATTTCACTTTTGATTACGTAGTTGGATAGTAATCGAGATTGTGGTAAAGTAATGTTCTGTGGTTTTTAGGTTTCGAGGATCCAGGTTGTTGGTTTGGACCGATCCGTACGTGTTTCTATTTTCGGTTTTAAGGTAAGGGGAAATTTCTCACAACAATCTTTTTATAAAACTAAATCGCTAAAAAGTTAGTTTACGGTTATATGTATGATTTGACTGCTTATTTGCTAAATTTCGCGAGATAAAAATGCCGATTTTACGATTTTACGGTTTTTGGTTAAAATGAGTATTTTGGCCTATGATCTCCAAACTTTACAAAACTTCTTTATTTCTACTAATATTATTGTAGGAGATGCTTGAATCCCTTATTTCTCATTCAAATAATGTTTATTGAATTTTATACCATATAACCGACTTTTAACTAAACTAGTGTGACATATGGATTGAAATGGAATGTGAGATTCTTTTATACTATTTGTATGAATTATAGGAACTGGAGTTCCATTTTGATATACTGAAAATGTGGAAAACAGATGCCAGATATACATCGTGCTATATACGTAAAAAGGGTTAAACCGAAAGGGTATGTGCCGATTTGCACCATGATGTGATTGTATGAGTTGCGAAAATACTGGAATTGCACAGGTTATTATGGTTTCATTGTAAATTGTATATATGATAAATGGAACCACAACTTGCTACCAAGGGAGTTGAAAGATACTTTAGTGTAAAGGAATTGAAACATACTTCAATTTATAAGGGTTGAAAGATACTCCCATTACTAAAGGCTCGGTTCCGTAGCTAGTAAAGTATAGTGCAATCACACATATGAATCAGTGCGAGTACAAAGATAGTCGGCTTGCAGGAGTAATGGAACCACTGGTGAAATAATGGACCAAGTGGGGCAGTCGGACTCTATAATAGATGCTCAGCAATGCCTGCACAAATAGGGCATGTTAGAGTTATCAGTGCACAACCCGTGCCACGGGGTAAAAAGGCGTATTATATCGTACCAAGCTAGTTGTTGTTCTAATATTCATATGCATAATTTAACAACTAAAATGGATAAAGTCACTGGATTTATGTCCATAAATCTCTTATATTACAGTATTGCAAATATGCCTTATATGTAGCATATTTTAATTGAAATATACGCATGTGGTCACACACTGTTGTAATATTTTCCACCTTACTAAGAAGTGTCTCACCCCATATACAACCTTTGTTTCAAGTTCTCCTGGACGTCAGTCCTAGTTGCTAGGGGGACCAAGGAGGTGGTTTTTGAGTTTAGCTTACGTAAGTTTTTTATGTGTGTAATCATCTTGGTACGAAATATCCTTTTTGGGAGATTGTAAGATAAGAATCTGATTTTATGTTGAATATGGATGTATATATTATAGAAGACAGGTAGAAAACTCTGGTATACATCAAATAGAAATCTCGATGGATGTTTATATTTTTCGATACAGTTGTGTATGACTTACACGCGTATGTCCCTATTTAGGATGGGTTGCTTATGTATGTATATTAGGTACATGTATTTCTGTATTGGGATAACAATCTGGGTCCGTATAAAGGGCTAGGTTGTTACAAAAATGATGTCTTATTTCTATATGTTTAGTTCGTGAATGTAGTATGAGATTCTTTGATATGTTTATTGCACTGGTACTGTTGCATCTTATAGGTATTGTGTCATAGCTTAATCCAAAATCCGTCAGTTGTTGCTTCATGTATAGTGTTTGAGCACAAAGACTTCTTGCCTCTACGTATTCTGCCTCAGTTGTGAAAAGAGCTACTGAATTCTATTTCTTGGAAAATCAAGATACTAAAGAATGTCCTAAGAAATGACATGTACCACTCGTGCTCTTCCTATCCACTTTGCTACCAGCAAAATCAGCATTTGAATAGTTGATAATCTCAAAAGATGTATACTTAGGATACCATAACCTAAGTTCCATAGTTCCTATCAGGTATCTAAGTATTTGTTTGACAGCTAACAAATGTGACTCTTTTGATGCAACCTGAAATCTTGCACACAAACATACGCTAAACATTATGTCAGGTCTGCTGGCAGTTAGATAAAGTAAGCTACTGATCATTCCACAATAAAGCTTGAGATCTACTGGTATACCTTATTCATCTTTGTCTAATTTCAAAGAAGAGCTCATAGGTCTCCCTAGTATTTTTCCATCTTCCATATTAAACTTTTTGAGCAAATCTCTAATGTACTTTGATTGATTTATAAAGATTCTATGTTTTGCTTGTTTGATCTGAAGTCTTAAGAAGAAATTTAGTCCACCCATCATACTCATCTCAAATTCATTTTGCATAGTACTAACAAACTCATTGCACAAGTCTTTATTTGTAGCTCCAAATATGATATTATCTATGTATACTTGAAGTAGGAGCAAGTCATCTTCCTTAGACTTTATGAAAAGTGTTGTGTCTATCCTTCCTCTGATAAATCCATTGTCAAGTAGAAAGCCACTTAGTCTCTCAAACCAAGATCTAGGAGCTTGCTTTAAACTGTATAGGGCTTTTGTTAGTCTATAAACATGATCTGGATTATTATGGTTTTCAAAACCTGGGGGTTGTTCTACATATACCTCTTCACTTATGTAGCCATTTAAAAATGCACTTTTGACACCCATTTGATACAGCTTGAAATCCTTAAAAGCAGCATAGGCTAAAAGCATTCGAATGATTTCCATTCTAGCTATAGGTGCAAAGGTTTCTTCAAAATCTATTCCTTCTTCCTGGTTATATCCCTGAGCTACTAGTCTTGCCTTATTTCTAACAACTATCCCATGTTCATCTTTCTTGTTCTTATATATCCATTTTGTTCCAATAATTGTCTTATCCTCAAGTCTAGGAACTAATGTCCAAACTTTTTTTTTCTCTCAAACTGGTTTAAATCTTCTTGCATGGACATCACCTATGATTCATCCTCAATTGCTTCACTCACATTCCTAAGTTCTTTTTGAGATAGAAAGACAAAATGACTAATCATATTTCTATGTGAGGATCGTGTGGCTACTCCACGTAATGGTTCACCTATTATTTGATCAATGAGATGACTCTTTATGTACTTCCATTCTCTAGGTAGTTCATTAACCTCATTTTCAATTTGATTAGTTTTAGTAGATGGTTCGTTAATTTCATTTCCCTTTTCTGAATCATTTTCAATAGACAATTTTTCAAATTCCTTATTTATCTCAATTTCATCTTCATCAGTCCTTTTAGAGAACAGATTTGACTCATCGAATACTACATGAACGGATTCTATAATGGTTAATGTTCATTTATTATATACTCTATAGGCTTTATTATCTAAGGCATACCTTAGGAAGATACTTTCATCTAATTTCATATCAAACTTTCCTAAATGTTCATTGTCTCTAAGCGCAAAACATTTATAACCAAAGACATGAAAATATGATATGTTTGGTCTATAGCCATTCCATAATTCGTACGGAATCTTATTAAGAGAAGGTCCAATCAAAACTCTATTTAGAACATAGCAGGCAGTATTTACTGCCTCACCCAGAAGTACTTAGATAGTTTATGTTCGTTAAGCATAGTTCTGGTCATTTCTTGTATAGACCTATTCTTCTTTTCAACTACACCATTATACTGTGGTGTTCTAGGAGCCAAAAAATTATGAGCTATTCCTAATGAATCGCAGTAGTCTTCCATGCTTTGATTTTTAAATTCTCTACCCCTATTACTTCGGATTTTAGTGACAGTATAACCCTTTTCATTTTGAATTTTCTTACATAGATTTATGAATTATTCACACGCTTCATCTTTGTGACCTATAAATAGAACCCATGTGTATCTTGAATAATCGTCAACTATAACGAATGCATATGATTTTCCTCCTAAACTCTGAATTGGGTTTGGACCAAATAAATCTAAGTGTAGCATTTGAAGTGGCCTAGTAGTAGAGATTACTTTCTTCTTCTTACAACTCGTTTTTGCTTATTTTCCTAGTTGGCATGCATCACAAATTTTATCTTTCATGAATTAGTCTTAGGCAGTCCCTTAACTAATTCTTCCTTAACATGTTTAGATATTAAATCCATGTTTGCATGTCCTAGTCTCCTATACCAAATCCAACTAATCTCATTTATAGCAGAGAAACACGTAACATGTTGAGAAGCAAGGTTATCAAGGCTAGTGATGTATACATTTTCATGACAATCGATAGTAAACAATATTTTGTTTTCAGATTTGTTCTCTGCAATGCATTTGTCATGTTCGAATGAGACTTTATAACCTTTATCACATAGTTGGCTTATACTCAATAAGTTATGTTTCAATCCATCAACTAACAGCACATTATCAATGACAAGAGAAGGTTCCTTACCAACCTTACCAACTCCAATGATTTAACCTTTAGAGTCATCCCCAAATGTAACGAATCCTTTATCTTTGGATATGACAGATGCAAATTTAGCTTATCTCCTGTCATGTGTTGCGAGCATCCGCTATCCATATACCACTTGTCCTTCGAGGAGGACAATCTTAAGAACATTTGCAGGACATAGTCAGATAAATACTTTTGGTACCCATATTTTCTTGGGTCCATGGGGGTTAGTACTAGATTCTCCTTTGACTTTCCGTACTTTCTTAAGTTTGACATCTTTATTTTTGAAAGGCCAATCAAATTTTATGTGACCCAACCTCTTACATTTAAAACATGTAATATTTCTATGATAGTCTTTAGTTGGAACATACGATTTTAACTCTCTTACAAAATATCCCATGTAGAGATGTTTCTATTTTAGATTCTCCTTCCCATTTAAACCAAGACCTTCCTTATCTAGGGAATTTCTTTGAGCTCCTAGGAGTTTTTCAAAGTTATTTTGACCTTCAGTAAATTTACAAATAATCTTAATTTTATCTTTCAAATTCTTTTCTAACTCCTCAATTTTCAAGTCCTTGTCTTTCATGAGAGATGCATGAGATTCATTTTGACGTTCGACTAACTTTGAGAATTCTTTCAATTTTAATTTCAAACCAAAATTTTTCTTATTCGTTTTCTCAAGAATTTTAAGGATGTACAAATATTCCTCATGTAATTCATCATACGAAAGCATTCAATTTTCATTTTCTAAATCACTTGAATAGTAAGATGAAGCAAAACAAAAGGATTGTACCTTGTGGTCATCGTTTGCCATCAGACATAGGTTCTCCATCTCGTCATCACTGGATTCAAATTTAGAACTACTGGTACTATGTGTGTCCTAGCCCACTTTTAGAGCCTTCTTCTTCTTAGACCCTTTCTTCAGCTGGAGACAATCCGACTTGATGTGTCCAAATTCTCTATAGTTATAACACATGGGAGGATCATATTTTTGCTTCCTTCTGCTTGACTCTCCCTTTTCTGCTTTTGAACCCTTGAATTTTCTTGTGTATTTCTTGTTATTTCTCATGAATTCTCCAAATTTCTTAGTGAGGAGTGCCATGTTATCATTCGATTATGAATCACTTCCCTCACTAGAGCAATGAGATAATGCCTTAAGTGTTGCGGTTTTCTTTGCTTTAATTTGCTCATTCTTCCTCTCATTTATTGCAAGCTCATAGGTGATGAGCGATCCAATTAGTTCGTCAATCGACATCTCCTTGAGATTTTTCCCTTCTGCTATAGCAATAGCTTTAGCTTCCCAAACTGGTGGTAGTCCCATGAGTATTTTCCTGATCAATTCATAAGTAGGGTAAGATTTACCAAAAGCATTTAAAGAATTTGTGATGTGTGTGAATCTAGTGTACATGGATTGAATAGATTCATCAGCAGTCATTGTAAATGTTTCATACTCACTAGTGAGCATGTCTATCCTACTATCTTTTACTTCCTTAGTACCTTCATATGTAACTTCTAATTTTTCCCAAATCTCTTTAGCAGTATTATATGCCATTACCATATTAAACTTGTTTGCATCTAGTGCACAGAATAACAGATTCACTGCCATAGCATTTATTTGTACTGATTTCCAATCCTCTTCAGTATACTCATCTTCAGTTTTGGGTACATTAACCTTATCAACTACTTTCATAGGGACATGGTTTCCTTTGGAAAAAATTTTCCACACTTTTCAATCTACACTTAACAGATATATACTCATCCTTCTTTTCCAGTAGGTGTGATTTACACCACAGAAAATAGGTGGTCTAGTGGACGAGTGTCCCTCATCGAATGGAGTTACACCAATGTGTGCCATGTAATCTTTTTACAAATGAACAATTAAGTCTATGTAAACCCGCTTTAACACCAAATGTTAATTTAGGTGTAATCCCAAGAGGGGGGGGGTGGTGAATTGGGTATTTTTAAAAACCTTTAAAATTATTTACCACGTAATCCCTATTTCTATATTTACCAAATTAATTACACGGGTTTGAGACTGATTCAAATTATTATATCAATGAATTCTTTTTACTCAATTAATTGTCAAGTGCGTGTGAGGTTATACAACATAAATACATGCAAATACAATTTTTACAAGGTTCAGCCAACCCGGCCTACGTCCTCGCCTTGAGTAACCCACTCAATGATTTTACTAAATCCTTGCTCCTTTAACCAGGATAGAGCTTCCCTTACATCCGCTGCTTAGAAGAGGCACAACTTCCTCCTCACCCGGTTCACAACCCGAACCATGATTACAATATAGAATTTCAACTCTGCAAAACAACTCAATATTACTTCTAACCAAGCTAGTGAGTACAATTGAAAACCTAACACATATCCATATGATAAACTTGAAGCACAGTATGTATGTAACGATATAATCATTATATGAATGATATGCTTCACACAATTTCCATTTTATCAAATCTCCCAAAATAATGGTATAAGTAAATGTTTTAGAGAAATTAGGATTCTAGTTCAACTTATTAGATGCACAAATACCAAATGTGATCCAAAAAAAAAAATTTGGTCTCGAATATTGTAAAGATAAAAATCAATAAGTTTTCTTCCAAATATCCAAACATAATATGATCTTTGTAATATGCAAATATATGTATATATATGATATGAGTTCCAAAGATCAAATAACCTAATATAATATTTTTCAGAAAATGTCCCTCAACAATATATATAGTTATGAACACTAAGGATATTTAATCAAGTGGTTTTGTAATATCTAAAATATCAAGTCTTTAACTGAATACACACTTAAATCAAAACCGTTTAACCAATGGCGAAAACTTTTATCAAGTAGTGATCTTATCAAAACAAATTAATATAAGCACACTCAAGATCAATCTCTCAACTAATATTCAATAATGGATTTTGAGATAAAAAACTCTTTGAGAATAAATAATAACAAGAAAATTGATTTAGATGAAAAGCTCTATAAGAATAAATATTAACAAGCAAATCGATTTACCAAACCTCAATACCAAAATGAAAGCACAACGATTGCTAGATTGCCTTTTGAAGATCAAGATAGCCTTAACTCATATTTGACATATAAATTTTGAAATCCCAAGCAAAAACTTCAGCAGTGTGTTCAAAGTTCTCCCAAGTTGTGCTAAACGTACAATATGCTCAGTCGTATGCCAAAGGTTGTTTCTCTTGGGGGCACTAGGGTTTAGATGTTGATTATATAGGTAACCTTGCCCTTAGGATGATTTCTAACCGTTGGATCAACTTGATGTAGAAATAACTAGTGTGTTCTCTCATTAAAAACCAACATTTTAATCTTCCCATAAGTTCAAACGACTGAGGATTATAGCTCAGACAACTGAAGTTCCATAAAGTTTTGAAAAATTAACCTGGACACAGGGTCAGACATTTGAAGTTTGGGTTTAGACTTCTGAAGTTGTGAGTTCAGATGACTAAAGTCAAGGTTCAGTCTTTTGGTATGCTTCTGTCTATTTCTGTGTTCCTCCAATAATTCTCTAGATGACTAAACTTAATCTTCGGTCTTCTAAAGAAATTCTTCAAACAACTGAGCTTAATTTCGACCTTCTGAATTGAACATTTTTTGGATTTTCCTTTTTGTTTTCAAAAATCTATTTTTGCTCCCTTTCTTTGTTCTTTTATAAAATATTTTTTGGGGTTTTAAAAACTCTCTAAGTCCATAAATATCCCCTAAAGATGTTCATGAGATGCATGAGTCCTAAGGTCAGTTTAGGGTATATTTTGAGCCTCAAATTAAATCATATGAAATATGTAAATACATCAATTCTAAATACCCATTCCCATGACGATCTTGAACTTGCCGCTTGCATCTTCATTCTTCAACTCTTTTAGTTCCATGGATTTTGCAAAGATGTATATACTTTAGTCTTCATGGCTTCCATGACTTTCTATCCTTTCGTGGGTGCTAAATATTGTTCCTTTTCACAATCTCAATGCACATATCAAATACCAAGTGATTTTTCATTATCAAAATAGGATTGGACTCATAGAGTCAGCAAGATCGAAGTAGCTAACTCTCAAAAATAAATTTTCACAAACAAAGAACAAGTGAGAGTATAAGCTTTGAATGAAGAAGATAAATGCCCAAAGATTTAAGCGCTCTCTTTCGAAATGATTTTTCAAAGATATGTAAAAAAGAAGAAGTATGAGTAGTATACTTTGAAAAAGATTGAAAGAATATGACCAAAATGAATATAAAATTTGATAGAAAATTTTCTTAATGATTTTGCTAATCCCACACTAATTAAGACAAATAAAGAGGTATATATAGACTTGGGGAAAAATGTGACCGTTGGGGACATGAAGGTTATTTTAGAAAAAGATTAATGATTTTTAATTAAAAATAATCTCGTTTAAACTCGGTAAAAAATTGGGCAACCCGAGAGGGTGGGTTGACCATCTTGATGGTTCGGTCGACCGTGGTGCCCAGTTCGGTCGACTAGGGATAATTTGAACTACGAGTTCAGTCAACTAGACTTGGGGCGATTTCTGATCCCTGAGGTTCGGTCGACCAAGGTCTTTTGAACTTGAAGGTTCGGTCGAAAAGAGCGTTGGGACATCCCCCGAGGTGATTTGGTTGACCAGACCGTTGCGGCTCATTCTGGTCAGTCGACCGAATAGTCAACTTTTTGACCCCAGGAAGGTTCCGTCGACCAGGATGACGGAGTACATTTCTGGTCGGTCGACCGACTGGTACAACTTTTGACCTTTGGGAGCTTCGGTTGACCAAAGTTCTCTGTGCGTTAGGGTTCAGTCGACTGAACACACCAAACTTGTGCAATTCAGCCCTATTCTTCTTATGAAGTCACCCCTATTCACCGTTGGTCGACTGAGTTTTTTTACACTTCGTTTTAGCCTTAATCTTTAACCCAAACCAGTTAGTTATATTAGAAATGAGTTTCTGTGTAAAGTGCTGGTCTCTAGGGTCTGTCTATGATCATTTTGAGTTATTCATTCACATCATTCGTGGAATGCATTATTACAGACCAGAATATAAAAGCAAATGCAATTACAATAGAAAGTGTACGTCTTCTTATGTCTTGCTCTTTAGTTCCATGGAATGCGCTAGATTGATGTGGGCTTTAAGTTCATACTAGCTTCCATTTTACGGTATCTTATTTCTATGCTAAAATGAAAATCTGTTTATGCACTAAATACATACATAAGACACTAGTAGTTTGTTAACATCAAAATAGAGATCAGACTCAAAAAGCCAACAACTAAAATATGCTCCCCCTTACTATATGCATATCTAAAATTTTCTCCCCTTAGTTTATGCATATAAGTCATAAAAACATTTAACTAGATGTAGATGCCTTGTGCATTGGAGCTATATTTATGCAAACCATAGAAAGTTCATTTAAGATAAAACAAATAAGCAAAATGAACTTTCATTCTACCATACGCATTCTACCCCACATACATTTTTCACTTCTCCCCCACACATAACACCAAACATCTTCTTCCTAACATATAGGACACCAAATATCTTCTCCCCCTTTGATCATCATCAAAACGGGAGGCACAATTCATTTTACCTAAAAATGATTTCTCCCCCTTGATATAAGATTCCATGGTGGTGAGGTGAGTGTGTGCAAAAATCATATGCCAAAGATTGGTGCTAAACTATAACATCGGAAATGCCAAGAATGACTTTCTTGCAAACTCATGAATGATGATTTTTTAAGAAAAATATCACACATTGATTGATCAAACATTCAATGCAAATTTTCAATCATTGTTATAGTTAGCTTTACTTAAACTCAACTTCATGTATGGGATTGGTTATGCTATGCTTAGACATCCTACAATGTATCCAAACAAAAGCATATATCATCATAACAAACCATAGCATGCTTTTGAATAAAAATTTAAAACCTTAGTAATTCATATGAGAAAAACAAGGTCTTTCCATTTGTCACTCAAAAATTCATTCCAAAAAAAAAAAAAAAAAACTTTGAGCACATGTTATTTCATCTCATTAAGCAATAGCCAATAATTTTTTAAAAAGAAACCAATTGATAATGACATGTACACAATTAAAGCATCACATTGGTTTTATAATTTCAACTAATCAATATTGGCATGAATACTAAAAAAAAAAAAAAAAAATTTCGTGCAAAATAGTTTGAACAAATTAAAATGCAAAATATGAAATTTTCATATTTTGAGCTCTATACAAAAAATAAGTTCTAATTTATCACAATGACAATTCACTTGGTCAACACTTATTCCATTTCTCCTAGGTAAAATCTACTTAAGTCTTATTTCCTAATCCTAAGTTCTAAGGAAACAAAATTAAAAGAATTTATGTGTTTCCTTTTGGTACCCATTCTTCCTTGGGTGCCAAGGGCTTTTTCTTCACTACCCATTCCATCTTCCTTTCTTTGCCTCTAACTCCTCTATAAGGGCAAAAATATCTTATGTGACCATTTCTTTTACAATATAAACAAATTTTGTTTTTTGTGTGAGGGTTTTGACTTGTTTGCACTATTTTGCTTGTGGAGGCATAACCTTGTGGTTTACAAGAGGTTTTCAAATTCTTTTTGGAAACATTATTTCTCTTAGCTCCCAAATATTTATGCGAGTTTTCTTTTCCTCGTATGATTTTTTCATGATCTTCATTTTTCTTTTTCAAGAAAGCATTTTCTTTCAAAACATCTGCCATTTGATTTTTAAAATTCCTACTTCCCTTTGAAGAATGTCATGGTCTTTTTGAGCTTTTTCCATAAGCTCATCATTTTCCCTTTTTAAAGAGAAATTTTCTTCTTTCAAGATAGAACAAAGACAAGGTTCTTTGCTTTGAATTTTGACAATTTTCCTTCCAAATTTTCTATCTTTTCTTTCAAGGTTTCATGCTCTTTTGAGAATTTAAAACAAACTCTTCATTTTTCCTTTTAAGGGATTCATTTTCTTCTTCCAAAGAGGATTCCTATTGCTTAGACATAGCAAGCTTTTTCTCAACATTTTTGTTTCTCTTTTGAACTAAAATTAATTCATTAAATAACTTAGCACAATTTTCAACAATTTCATCATATGAAGGAAGATATTCATCGTTATCATTCGAACTAAATTCATCTTTTTGTTCATTAGCCATGAAGCAAGGATGTGCTTCTTTCTCATTTTCATTATCGGTGGCTAAACCATCGATTTCATCCCAAGTAGCACCATTCATGGCATTATGATCCCCATTTAAAAAAATTTCCTTCATTTTGATTTAGTGAGCAATTTATAATGTCATGTCTAGATTTATTGCAATCACAACATTCAATGCATGACTTTTCTTTTTCTTTTTGTTGCATTCTTTTACTTAAAAGTTTTTTAAGTTCTCTTGTGAATAATGCAATATCATTATTCTTATTTATTTCTTGGTGATTAGCACAAGGTGTATCTAGGACAAGACCATTTTCTATCTTAGGTTTTTCTAGATTTCTCACTTCTTCAATGGTCAAAATGACTCGGGTGAGGATTAGAGAATTTTTTGAATATAATGTTCTAATGAATAAATTCTACCAAGTGCTTTCAAGTTGTTAATGAGGTGTGGGAACCAAGTGAGCATGGAAGAAATTTCTTCACCATCATTTAATTTAAATATCTTAAAATGTCTAACTAGCATGCATATTTTTGTTTGTTCATTTTGAGATGAGTTTCCATAGATGTTTTCAAGAACATCCCATATTTCTTTTGCTATTTTACATTCGCAAATAAGACAATGTACGACATCATTTAAACCATAATTAATAATATGCATTGCTTTAAAATTAAGTTCAACTAACCTTTTTTCGTTTGGTGATTGTTCCAATAAAGCCTTTGGAATATCCAATTCTTGTCATTTTTCTTTGTGATTGAGAAGTCTCCTTTGGAGATGATCTCCCACAAATCCAAGTCATAAGCTTAAATGAAGACGTCCATTTGATTTTTCCACGAGAGGTAGTTGGTGTCTTCGAACAACGGTGGTTGATATTTGGATAATCCATGTGAAGAGGTGCTCACTGAATACTCCATTGATCTTTTATGCTATGAATTTTACCCCGATAAATTCAAGCGCCTCGCTTTGATACAACTTGTTAATCGCCCCACTCGAGAGTATATAGAGTCAGAGGGGGGTGAATGGACTCTTTTCACGTATTTCAATTTTCTCTACAAAATAAAATACTTGGCAAGATTCAAGCAATTATATCATAATATATAAAACGTAAATCAAGCACAAGACAAATAATAAAGAGTTGGGAGAGAAAAGCTTAATGTCGGGATTTAACATGGTTCGGCACCAAGCCTACGTCCACGCCTTAGCACCAAGCCAAGGATTCCACAATCAACTAAGGAACTCCTTCACCAGTGGAGAAGCCTTACAACTCGGGAACAAATCCCTACACTTGGGAACAAAATCCTACCCGCCCACCAAGAGCCTTCGGTTCACAAAGAACTTTCAACAAATGGTTCACAACGAACCTCTACAACAAGAAGATGATTTACACAAGTTCCTTCTCAAATGAGCTGATTGCATATACAAAACAAACCTCACACTTAATCTCTCAAGTAATGATTCACACAAGATTGGATAGTAAGAGAGATTGAGCACTTAAAATGAATAACTAATTGCAAAGAGTTTAGGTTTTGTAATCAAAGATATTTTTCACTAAGAATGATAAAAAAACCCATACTAAACAAGTCTATAGGCATGTATTTAAAGCCAAAAATACTTACTAGCCGTCATTGGACCATTGGGAGCAATTCCCAAGAGAAATTAGCTGATTTCTAGTCGTTGGTGCGCTGTTCACGATGCGTCTTGTCGACTAGTCTACCTTATACTCGTAGACTAGTCTATCCTACTCGTCAACTAGTGACCCCCACTTGTCGACTAGTGGCCTCCACTCGTCGACTAGTGCCCTGAATCAGAAAAAGTTATCAACATGAAAGTTGTGGGATTTTTTTTAGCTTTCCATCAACACCAAGATCGTCTTTTTTGGACTTTCTAGCAAAAGTTATGCCCTACATACCGAAGGGTGTTCAGGAAATTTGATAGGTGCATAATTGAGATTTTAAACCCAACTAGGACCAAGTTTGTAAAATATTATAACCCTAATATAATTTAAAACTTGTCCTTGTGAAATTTCTTTTGAATATAAGATGTCTTATTTATGAAAACATATATTAAAGCTCATTTTGATATCTTATATGATAAGTATGTCCTTTATAAAAGTATACTTGACTTTCTTAAGGAGTTAGGACATAAAACATATTTTAACACAAATCGGGACCAAGTAAATGTTTATAAAACCTAGATGTTGAAAACTTGTCCCTTTGAAAACATAATTTGAGTTTAGGATTCTTTTGACAGCTCTTTATTTTAACTTTGAAAAATATGAAAGAGAGTTTGTGACTTTAGGTGAACTCCTATAAACTTGTGTGTTCTCATATGCGTGCATTTGCTCAAATCTTGCTCAGAAATCATGCATGAAATAAAATCGCAAGAGTTACAAAATATGCTACCTCAAACCCACTACAAATAAACAATTCTACATTAGGCTTCCTTGGGTGTACTTGAATCCTTTCCGAGTGAGTGTACATATGATCTTTCCTACTTGACATCTACTCGGTCCGATCTTTGCCTTTGATCCGATGTTTCATGTATTTGTCACTTGAACCTGTACTAAATATGATCTGCAAAGATGGAATGCACTAGGAACAACAAATAGGTTAATGTCATCAAAACATATTAATTATGATTATGTGGCCCCCAAGCTTAATAATTTAGTTTCATTACAACACTTTTGCATATCATTTTCAAACTTTTGCTACTCTTAGTTTTGAAAATACTTTTGGAGAAAATATTTTGAAGTTTTATTGAAAGCTTTGAGCATATTTTACACTTACTTTCATTACATCAAAGCTTTCTTACGTTTGATATTTCAAAAGTCATTTTAAGAAAATCATTTCCATACTCTATTGAGTTTCATCTTCAAATCATTTGAGAGTGTATTAGAAAAGATTTTTCATTATACTAATCAGCTCTTGAAGGTGCATTATTTATACACCAAATTTATTTTCATTCATTTCTTTGCGGTTTGGGATTTGAATTGTGCCAAGTGAGGGTATGTCACTTGGAAAGGTATCTCTGCATATAATGAGGGATTACAATTTGAATTGTACCGAGCGAGGCTATATGGCTTGGAGAGGCTTCTCCGCCTATAAGGAGGGATTGTAGTGGCAACTCTACCCTGGTTTAAAGGAGCAAGATAGTGGAAATCCTCAGGTGGTTTGCTTGAGGCAAGAACGTAGGTAGGTATAGCCGAACCTTGTAAATCACGGTATCATTCTCTCTATCCCTACTCTCTTTAAATTTCCTCAAGTGTATGTTTATATCTATTTTGTGGTGATTGTGGTTTATGCTTTAAATTTGATTTTGATATTGATTGGAAATTGGTTAAATTGTCGTTAAGTTTTTAAATACCGAATTCACCCCCCTTCTCGGGATAACACCAATCCTAACAATTTTTAAATAATTTTAATATTTATATATACATTATACATAATGTATATATGTGTAATGTGTTTAATATTAATTTATAAGCAAATTGAGTTTAATCAAGTTGATTTACTTTTTGGGTTTACTTGAATATCATAATCAATAACATAATAACATGAATAAAATTAGGAAAAGTCAGTGAATTGTCTCGAACAATAATCAATCAATTAATATAAATTTGAATTTTCTTTATCCATTTAGCATTCACATTTTACACAAAAAAGAACTAAAATCTAATTTTATAATTTTTATTTATAAAGAATGAATTTTGAAATTTTAGTTTATTTTTTTTAACACTATGTTTGACATGTTACTTGAATGTAAAAATATTGAATTATGTTTTATTTATTTTATGATGCGTTTATTCATTGAAATTTTATAAAAATTACATCTAATAAATATTTCTTAGCATTATAATTACTTGGCATTTCTGTGATTTGTTAATACTTTCTATTTTTCATAAATTTTTAGAAAAATTTTGGAAATAATAATAGATTTTTTTTTTTTTTGGTGCTGATGTCAATTGGTTGATCTAAAGTTATTGAACCAAACAGAGTAGTTAATTTAAAAATCAATTAGGTATTTGACTTTTTTAATTAAATTTCAAGACATTACGTCAACTAATTTTATAAATTTAATTTATTAAAAGAGTATAAAATATCATTTTATTATGACTAAAATAATTTTTTTCATCTATGCATGATGATTGACTAATGGTAAACTAATGGAAGGTTCATTTTTTTCAATAAAATTAAATCTTAGAGTTCTTTGTTCGTTTTCAGAAAACATATTGAGTGGAGTATCATTTTCAGAAAATTTAAGGAATGTTATTGGATTTTCTCCTTAATTTTATGACTAGATTAGCCTTACCCATGTGCACAAGTACTAATAAGCTGCTAAAGTGTATATATCTATATATATATATATATATATATATATTAAGTTATTATAATTATTGGACTTTTAATTGTCTTAATGTAATTACTAACTTTTTCGTTCTTGCCCAAATTAAACTAATCAAATCAAATGAGGTGCTCTAGTGTGTCATATAAATGTACTCAATGTTTGGAGAGATTTTGTGCAACAACCACAAAAATATTATGGAAATGAAAAAAAAAATTTATTATTATTATTATTATTAAATTTAATTAACTAAATAAATAATATGATATATATATGTATAAAATATTAATATACTATATATATATATACATATATATAATATTAATATACTATAATAATCATATATGCCAATTCAAAGTCTTAGGAGCTTCGTGAGACTTCTAAGATTCAATTTAAAAATTTCAACCACACACAATCTCTCTTAAATTCCCTCTAGCCATCTCTCTCAGTAAATTTTCTCTCTCCTCAAACTCACTCTCTTTCCTCGATTTTCTCGGTCAAACGTGCGCCGATCGAAAAAATAAAAAATATCCCTGCATTCCATTCTCGGCTACCAACATTTTAACCAGAGTAGGGCGTCGTAGGCACCACTCCTGGAATAAGGTAAATCAACACTCTCTCTTCAATTTCTCCCCAATATTCAGCCAAATTGACAATCGAATAGCACCACAGGGTCTCGGCTTCAATCCTTAGAAAGTTAATCAGAGCAAATTTTAGATTTGGGTTTCCTAAGCACTTCTCTTGGAGTGAGCAAAGGGGAATAAATTATGTCAAGAATTTTTATAAATTAACCTATTAAATTGTAATATAAGATTACAAGAATTATATACACATTTTTCTGAATATTCTGGCATATGGAAATTGGATTTTGGATTATTATTTTTATTATGAATTGATTAAATTGGTATTTGTGAGCATATGGATTTTTTTTATAATAATTATTTTAAAGATAAACCGATCAAATTAAAGTATTTGATTTTTTGATGATTATAACGGATTTTCTAAATAAATTAACTGAATGAAATTAGTGGCCTTGGAATATTAAAGTATGATTTATTATTCACAGATAATTTAGTAAAGTATGGTTAAATACATAAATCGTGGGACATGAGATTAATATTTTATTTTAGTAAACTGGTTATGATTGTTGTGGTGTGGGTACTTATATGTGTGTGTGATTTAATGTCTTTCATGTATATCGCAATAAAACGTTGGAAGGCAAAAGAGGAGTTCGTTATATTGTTCATGTATAAGTTGCGATATAATGTTGGCAAGATATTGAGGAGTTCATTATATTATCATTTATATAAATGGGGTAAAAACGTTGGCAGGATGGATGAGGAGTTCATTTTTATCGATGTGCTATGAATGGTGTTGCGTGTATTGCATTTGTGAAAGTCCTTGCATGGGTCACATATTGAGATTTGCTCGGTACGCAATGAGAATGATGAATACTGAAGTACTTGTGCATTATCCTTGGTGGGTGTGAGCAAGTGAAGGTGAATTGAATACATTATGTTTTTGGATATGCTGTGTTATTATGAAAAGTACGTGCATGCCGATTGTGTGGTTTGATTGATGTTGAATGTGTGAGAGTACATGTATGTGAATTAAAATGCATAAACAAATTATGGAGAGGTAAAACTCTCCGCTTGAGGGCTAACTGAGTAAGGTGAGTGCCCTGATAAGTATCAATTGTAGCCTCACCCAATTAAAAGGGCAAAGTTACAAATGGTATCAGAGTAAAGAGGTGTTACGTATATGGGTGTGTAATCTCCCATATCCTCGGGAACTCTCGTTTATAAATATTTATGTGTGTGTGTAAGTACAGTCTGCATGTATTTTCTTAGTTGATGTTGAATAACAAACAGCTATATTTTGTATACACTAAAATTCATCTCTCACACACTGATAATAATTTATTCCATCCTTACTAAGAAGTGTCTCATCCCATCATTATAAAATATTTTTCAGATGCCCTGTGAAAAGAGACAGGAATCAGAGTAGTGCAGTGGAAGTGTGGGTGGGGTTAGAAATAGTAGTTTAGATTCATAATTAAATTTTTTATTTATGTTGGCCCTACAAGGGTTAAAATTTTATTTTGATGATAACAAATCAGGGGAATTTAATATGCTTTTAAAGTGGTGATGTTTTAGGAATCAAGTATTAGAAAGTTTAAGATCAAGTAATCACAACAGTACATTGTAAACCTACAAAAAAGTGATTCAAACAAAGCTCAGATCAAAGTTTGACAAATGCTATAAAAGGTCAAAGAATGTTGAAGCTCAAGACAAGATAAATTCCAAGCAAGGACATACATGAAGACTTCAAGAATTGAAAATTTTAGAGTCTTAAGGAAGTCTTATGTAAGTACCTCAATTTAAAATTTAATTTGAATGCATTGAAGCTCTTTAGGAATAATAAAGACCTAGAGACCAATTTTTAAAACCTTGAAAAATGTTTCTCAAAGTTATAAATTAAAAGGCTTAAAGAGCAAAAAGAGTTTTTGAAATAAAAGTCTTAAAAACAAGTTTTTCAAATGCTCAAGCGCCTGACCTAAAACAAACAGGTGACTGACCTTTTATGTTTGTTAAGATTGGTATCAAAGTGGGGTTATAGCAAATCTTAATTAGAAGTTATACAAAGATCTTTATGGCACACCAAGGTGTTTCTCTCTTTGCCAAGGGTCAATCCTTATATAGACGTCCTCTCTTTTGCAGAGTCAGCTATACTTTTTGGAAACAACGAATGAGGAAATACCTGCAAACCATGGATTGGAAAGTTTGGAAAGTTTTCACACATGATGACCTTGTCCCTACCAAAAACATAGATACTAAAGAAATATCTAAAGAGGAAAAAGTGATGATCAACAATGACCATAAGATGTTGCAAGTAAATTCAATGAATGCTTTATATTGTGCTCTTGATGTAAATGAATTCAATAGGGTCATTGCATGTAAATCAACTAAATAAATATGGGATAAACTAGAGGTACCCTATGAAGGAATGGTTGATGTTAAAGATAATAGAATCGACATGCTCACAAGCGAGTATGAGGCCTTTAGGATGAACCCAGATGAAACCATCACTAGTATGTACACTAGGTTCACCCATATAATAAACTCCCTCAATGCCTTAGGAAAGAATTACTCAACTTAAGAAATGATCTGAAAAATTTTTAGAGGACTTCCACCGATTTGGAGACCTAAGGCTACTACAATAACTGAAGGAAGAAATTTGAAAAACACCTCCCTAGATGAAATAATAGGTTCTCTACTCACTTATGAGATGACAACAAACAAAAGAAGTGGAAAATCTAAAAACAAGGAATCCATTACATTTAAAGTCTCAAGTGAAAGCTCTAGCGATGAAGATCAAGAGGTAATGGATGATAACGATATAGCCCTCATAATCAAGAGACTTGCAAAAATCCTTAGAAAGAAGAATAAAAGAAAATTTCGGGACTCAAAATCAGATGAAGAAGAAACTAATAAGAAAGAAACAAAGAAAGAACCTCCTACATGCTATAATTGCAAGAAAGTTGGACACATAAAACCGGACTATCCACAGCTTAAGAGGAATTCTAAGAAGTAAAAGAAAAGGGCAATGAAGGCAACTACATGAGACAATATAAGCTCCAGCAGTTTGGAGAGTGAATCAAGTGATCAAGAGATGTCAAATGGTTGTCTTATGGCATGGGATGTTATGAAGTACCAAGCCCGTCATCCAAATCATTTAATGATTCTTGTGATGATTCATCTCATGAATCCAATGATGAGAGTAGACCATCTTATGAAGAACTACAAAGTGAATTATTCAAAGCTCATAAGATTTTAGATAAGTAACTAAACAATATACTTCATTAAAAAATAAGAATGAAACTGTGATAAAAGAATTAGAATCTAAAAATCTTGTTGAAAGAGAAAAATATTCAAAAATCAAGAAAATAGAAAGCAATAATGAAAAGGTTATAAAAGAATTTGAAGATCTAAGATCCCAAACTTCCATAGATAATGAGAAAGATCTATATAATTCTAAATTAGAAAACAAAATCAACAAGATGTCTCAAGATCAAGTAAAGTTAGATGAAAAGGGTAAAAATATACAAAACTCAGAAATATGTGATCTTAAGAGAAAAATTGAGGATCAAACCAAAATCATCTACAACTTCACTAAAGAAAAAGAAAATCTTGATAAAATGATTGGCACACAAAGAATGTCCTTGAATAAAGAAGGCATATGATTCAATAAAGATGAGAATATAAGGAAAAAGGACCTCTATATAGGGTACTTTGCAAAAGCCTCCAAAGATTATGCTAGCACCTCCTCAAATGCTTACTCACATACCACATGTTTTCTATGTAAGAAGAAAGGTCACATTAAGTTTGAATGTCCATTAGAAAGAAAGATGCTGATGTTGGATTATGTTATATATTTTTTGGCATGATGAACAATGGATGACCATGTTTTGATTAAAATATATGCTGACTTATGGACCCTGTTATTGTGATCTAAATGCGGAATTTTTTTTTGGTCCTTAGTACTTTTGCATAATATTTCTTTCGGATTTTTTTTTTTTTTGATATAAAAAGGGGAAGAAAATTTAGTAAAACTGAATGTAAGCAAACTGAGCATGAGCATAACATGATAAATTCAAAAGCATGATTGATAATCTTGACAACTTCATGAATACATAGTTTATACTTCATGAATGAAATTATAAATTTATTAGATATGAAATATATTTCAATCAGGGGGAGTTAGATTTGTTATGTAATGATATCATGACTTATAGAAATTACTGAAAAATCTGATATAAAATCGTTTGTATTTTATCATGTTATTTTGGGGACTTATTGTCTATCTTTTTATGCATGATGAATGCAAAGTTTTTGTTTTGTGTCTTCACTTGATATATACTTTTGTTTATGGTTTCTATTTGCCTTAGCATTTATATATTTTTCTTTATATCTTACTCTTTTTAACTGACGTCAAAAGGGGAAGAATTTTTGGGCAAAAATTGAGCATGCTACTCGCATGACATACCTAAGCATGTATATTGGCTCAACTATGCAATGATGTATATGAGCATGATAATTAATCTTGATATTGCAAATATTGTTGAGTTGATGCTTATTGTAAGGGGGAGCCTTTTTTAAGGCTTACTTATTTTTGCTCCTTGTTTGTCATCATCAAAAAGAGAGAGATTGTTGACCTTAAAAGACTTAAAATCTTATTTTAATGATAACAAATCAAGGGAATTTAGTGTGCTTTTAAAGTGGTGATATTTCAGGAATCGAGTATTAGAAAGTTCAAGATCAAGTAATCACAAGAGTACATTGTAAACCTACAAACAAGTGATTCAAACAAAGCTCAAATCAAAGTTTGACAAATACTATGAAAGCTCGAAGAATGTTGAAGCTCAAGACAAGATGAACTCCAAGCAAGGACATACATGAAGACTTCAAGAATTGAAAGTTTTAGAGTCTTAAGGAAGTCTTATGTAAGTACTTCAATTTAAAGTTTAATATGAATGCATTGAAGCTCTTTAGGAATAATAAAGACCTAGAGACCTATTTTTAAAACCTTAAAAAATGTTTCTCAAAGTTATAAATTAAAAGGCCCAAAGAGCAAAAAGAGTTTTCGAAATAAAAGTCTTAAAAAACAAGTTTTTCAAATGCTTAGAAGCCTGACCTAAAACAGACAGGCGACTGACCTTTTTATGTTTTTTAAGGTTGGCAGACAAAAGGGTGCCAAGTGCCTTAACTTACCCTGGCAGGCGCCTGACCTTGACAACTGAGGCGACTGACCTTATTTTGCCAAGCAACTGATTGAACATTGACTTTTTAAATAAAATTGGATTTGAACTAGACAGGTGCCTGACCCTTTTAAGACAAGCGACTACCATTCGAAACTTTTTAAAAGTTTAGTGTGAGACAGTTTCTAAATTTGGTTTCTTGGGCTCCAAATTTCATGCAAACTTGGGAAACACCCCAAGAAAACTTGGGAAACAAGGATTTTAAACTCTATATATAGCCCCCAAGGCAAAGATTTTAAAATAACAAGAAATTATTCAGTAATTAAATATTCTCAAGTGCTTTCAATTCTTAAAGGCTATCTTGCTTACATCTAACTCACATCAAAATTGAGTATAAATTCTGAATCTTTCAATCATAGAAAGATCATACCAGTGATAAGTTTACTTTGAGCTTCAATTTCCTTGCATATTGATATTTACTTTGAAGTATACTTTGTGCCTAAAATTGTACTAATATACTCTTTTGAGAGTGTTATTGTACACCAAATTGTTTCTTGTTTCTCTTATAGTTTTTGACAATTCAAGGTTGGTTGAATCGTTGTACTGAGCGTGGGGTATTGCTTGGAGAGGAGGCCCCACCCTAAAGGAGGGATTGTTATGGTTAGTTCCGCTCGTAAAGGAACGCGATAGTGGAATCCTTAGGTGGTCTTGCCAAAGGCGAAGACGTAGGCTAGGTATAAGTCGAACCTCGTAAAAAACTCGATCTCACTCTCTTTCCATAAACTCTCTTTAACTTTCTGCACATATATAACTGCGTGGTTGTTTATTTAAATTATATAAATTGTTTGGATTGGATATTAAATAACCCAAAAATTAATTTGACTTTGGGATTGCAGAAACCAAATGGGAGTACATTGGTTGATCAATACTTTTTGCGGAAACCATAAGGGAGTACGTTGATTGATTAACACTAAAGACTCATTAATTGAACGTTTATTTAAAATATGAGTTTTTGAAGAGTGTTGAAATTTTCAATTGTGCTTCGTTAAAACAGGGCTTTTATTAAACTCTACTTTGAGTTACTCAAATGATGAATATTGGAACCTTTGCTGAATTTGTTCTTTAGTGTGAATCTTGTTTTGGTTATCTTGTTGATAAGATTGAATTATTCAAAAGTTGAAAGAATTACATTGTGAATCATTGGTTTGTGTTGATTGAATCACTCTATTGGTTGGGTGTTAATTGACATTACTGCAAGATCAAGTTGATTTACTCATTCTTAAAGTTTTAAAAGTGAATATTGATTTCTTACTGATATTGTGATTTAAATCATTCTTGTTTGAGTACTAAACTTACAATAAGTTGAGAATCTATAAAAGGAGTTAAAAGAAACTTTTATAACCTAATTCACCCCCCCCCCTTAGGAATACACCTTAGTTTTCAATTTATGGTTTATCTTAGAATTTCTAAGAATGTATTTAAATTGGTTTTTGGAAATATTCTTGTATAAAAGGTTTTTAGTACTCTGGTACATAAATTTTGAGGTCTTCCACTTTATAATTATTTGGTATCAGAGATTTATTTTATTTTTTTCAATAACACTCCAGACCCAGTTTCGGGTTCGAGGTTGTATCAAAGCTTTAGGTTGTTAGGTTCTGTAGACTTTAGGAATGATTAATACCAGAGTATAGGAAACAAATGACAATGAGGATAGAAAATTGGTAGGCTAGGTGTTGAGACGTATGGGATTTTTTCTTGTAGCCTGGAAGCGGAAGTACGTCGACGACTTTGTATAATCTTTCTGAAGCAGCCAACAGTTTTAGAAAAGTCACGGCAAACCCTAGATGATTTCGTTTTTGAGTTGTGAGACTGGTCTTTAAATTTCGAACTTGGATGTATATTGGTTTTTAGTTAATGTTGCATCAATTAGATTACAATATTGGAATTCTAAATTCATTTCTCTCCTTCTCCTTTTCACCTTGCTTCTTCATGGGTCAATGACAAGATAGACCATTTTCTGGAAACAATACTACTTGGCCTTAAGTCCTTAGAGGCTATTTATAGCAAAGTTTGAGGACGAAATTTTTATAATGAACGAAGAATGTAACGACCACAAAAGTAATATGTATGGAAGTGTAAAATTATTATTATTATTATTATTATTATTATTATTATTATTATTATTATTATGTGTGTGTGCACACGCGTGTGTGTGTGTGTATAAAATATTAATATACTATAATAATGATATATGCCAATTAGAAGTCTTAGGAGCTTCCTAAGACTTTTGAGATTCAATTTTTAAATTTCAGTCACACACAATTTCTCTCAAATTCTCTCTAGCCGTCTCTCTTAATAGACTCTCTCTCTCTCTCTCTCTCTCTCTCTCTCTCTCTCTCTCTTCTCAAATTCACTTTCTCTCCTCGATTTCCTCAGTCAAACGTGCGTCAATCGAAGAATGGAAAATACCTCTGGGTTCCATTCTCTGCTACCGATATTTTAACCGGAGTGGATTCGTGATTAGGGCGTTCTAGGAATCACTCATGTGATAAGGTAAACCCACACTCTCTCTTCAATTTCTCCCCAATATTTCGCCAAATTGACGATGGGACACCACCACAAGACCCCGGCTTCAATCTTTAGCAAGTTAATCGGAGCAGATTTTAGATTTGGGTTTCCTAGGCACTTCTCATGGGGTTAGGTAAGGGGAATAAATTATGTCAAGAATTTTTATAAATTAACTGATTAAATTGTAATATGAGATTACATGAATTATATACACATTTTTCTAAATATTCTGGCATATGAAAATTGAATTTTGGATTATTATTATTATGAATTGATTAAATTGATGTTTGTGAGCTTAAGGATTTTATAATAATAATTATTTTAAAGTTGAATGGATTGAATTAAAGTATTTGATTTCTAGATGATTATAACGGATTTTTTGAATAAATTAAACGAATGAAATTAATGGACTTGGATTATTAATGTATGATTTAATATACGTAGTCTTTTTAGTAAAGTATGGTTAAATACATAAATCGTGTGGCATGAGATTCATATTTTATTTTAATAAACTGGTTAAGATTGTTGTGGTGTGGGTACTTATATGTTTGTGTGATTTAATGTCCTTCAGGTATATCGCAATATAATGGTGGCAAGAAAATGAAGAGTTCGTCATATTGTCCATGATATAAGTTGCGATATAAGGTTGGCAGGATGGATGAGGAGTTCGTTTTGATCAATGTGCTATGAATGGTGTTGTGTATTGTATCTGTAAAAGTCCATGTGTGGGCCACGTATTGAGATATGCTCGGTATGCCATGAGAACGATGAATACTGAAGTATTTATGCATTATTTTTTGTGGGTGTGAGTATGTGAAGGTGAATTGAATACATTATGATTTTGGATATGTTGTGTTATTATGAAAAGTACGTGTATGCGGATTCAATGGTATGATTGATGTTCAATGTGTGTGAGTACATGTATGTGAATTAAAATGCATAAACAAATTACGGCGAAGTAAAACTCTCCGCTTGAGGGCTTATCGAGTAAGGTGAGTGCTTTGATAAATATCAGTTGCAGCCTCACCTAACTAAAGGGGTAAAGTTACAAACGGTATCAAAGCAAAGGGGCATTACATATATGAGCATGTAATCTCCCCTATCCTCTGGAACTCTCACTTATAAATGTTTATGTGTGTGTGTGAGTACAGTCTGCATGTGTTTTCTCAATTGATGTTGATTAACAAATGACTCTATTTTATATACACTAAAACTCATATGTCACACACTGATAATAATTTATTCCATCCTTACTAAAAAGTGTCTCACCCCATTATTATCAAATATTTTTCAAATGCCTTGTGGAGAGAGACAGGAATCAAAGTTGCCATTATTTGGTAAGTTTTTCATAATAAAATAACCACTAATAACAATATTCTAATCAATTTGTAAATTTATGGGCACACAATTAAATAAGTATAAATAACATATACTTCATACTTCGAATTCATGATAATTATTTCTACTACTTTCTCGCCTATTCCACACTTTGGTTGCTTCATCAGTGTCTCTTGGACCCTTCCTTTTTAAATTAGTCCGAATCTTTCTTGTGGTCTTATCCTTTTCTAGGTTGATGTATTTCTGGACTTGTGTCATCAGCTCTCCCATATTGATTGGGGGTTTTTCCCCTAGTGATTTTACGATGTCCCTCGGCTGAAGAGCCATTTTTAATGCCGCAACAACCACTGCATGATCCAAATTTCCAATATCTAAGGTGGTGTTCACAAAGTGATGCATAAACTCTTTTAGTGTCCCATTTTTCCCTTGGACTAGACTCATTAATTGGGCAAAGGTTTTCACCATTTTCTAGTTGCAGGCGAAATGTCCTATAAACAACTGCTCCATTTTAGAGAAGGACTTAATAGAGTCGGGTTTTAAAGTTTTGTACTAGGCCCTAGCATTCCCTTTTAAAGTGACTGCGAATGCTCGGAACATAATTGCATCAGGTGTGCCTTGCAATTGCATCAGCACTCTAAAGGTGTCCTTGTGATTAATGGGATTGGACAAGCCATCACACCCCTTCATAGTTGGCATCCTAAACTTGCTAGGTAGAGGAACATCCATTACTTGTTAGTAAAAGGAGGATCTGAATACTTTATTGATGATTCCCCCGTAGGGGGATAATTGCATACCTCCTTCATCATCATTTCCAACTTGTCAATTTTTTTGAATTTCTCCTCCAGCTCATGGGACCACTGCTCATAGATGTTGACACTATTCACATCTTCTAGCTTTTTTATTGGATCAGAAGCCTTAGCAACGATCTCTGGTTGAGCAAAAACTTTCCCATCAAGCACAACTACTATTCGATCAGCCTCAAGACCACATTCCTCATTATCCCTTTCTTTTTTTCTATAGCATCATGGTAAACATGTCCTCCACTCTTCTCTGGAAAGCTAGGAATTCACTTAATGGTACACTGAGGTTGTCTATCATTGCAGAATGACTAAGGTGACTGGTTACCCATAGTAGGTTCCGACTTCGAGTTATGTGATGTAGCTATGGTCAAGGATAGAAAAAACCTCCCAAAAAGTTCCCACTAACAGCACCAACTGTTGTTGCTGAAAATCGAACAACTTTTGTGAATCATCCTTTGATCGCAACCACCTAAAAAGAATCAAATGAGAATTGCTTAGAAGACCCGGGGTGTACTCCGGGGAATCACTCTGATACTTAAGTCAGAAACTTGTGGGAGACTTTGAATTGGAACAAAATTGCAACAATGGAAAGAAGTAGTTGAGAATCAGATGTTTACCTCCTCTCAGAGTCCCCTTTATAGAGGTGGAAGTTGACCCTATTTTAGTTCAGTTTTGATGAGTGCATACTTGTGCTTGTGGGGGGTTATGAAGATTTAAGAGCATTTATGAGGAGGTTTCAGTTGCAGTATTATAACCATTTTCTCTTATGAATAATCTTATTAAATCTAGTATGTTGGTTATGTAGAGGTGTTAATGGTGGTTTAAAAATTGTTTTTCCTTATGAATGAATATTAATATTGAGTATATATGAGATTGTGTGTGTGGCGAGTAAATTACCTTTTTCCTTTTTATTTATTTGTGACTGGATGGAGAACTATAATGCCTTAGGGTGAGGATAAGAATCTTTCATGTTCATATAAAGGTCTAGGAAAAATGTTACCCATCATGAACTACTTAGTCATGGGTTCACAAGCGTATTGGTGCATAAGACCCGATATTAAATATGATGATCATTTACTTTGATTTTAATACTTCGATATATTTGACATTTAATTTAATCTAAAATTTTTACATAAACAAACTATACCAGTGCATAAAAAATATAATATTATACCTTTACCAAGGCTTAAAAGAACTTGTTGGAATTGGTGTATTCCCAAGAAGGGGGTGAATTGGAATTTTAAAACTTTTCTCCTAGGTTAAACCAGACATTGACAGTATTTCACAACCTAGGGTCCTTCTAAAAGCAAACTTAATTAACCAAACAAATAACTAAGCAAAAATCAAAGCATATATATCAGGCTCAGTAATTCATGATCATACACACATTAAAATATAAGCATTCAAGTGTTGGAATTTAAACTGTAGAAATTAAAATTAGGCATAAGAAAAATTATCAGAGTTCGGCCAACAATGCCTACGTCCCTACCTCAAGCTCACAAGTAAGAGGATTCCACTATGGCTCGTTTAATGGGTGGAGCGGCACCTAATACAACACCTTACAGGATGGTGCACTTAGTTCTCCTAACTAGGTCTGAACCAGTCTGGGACTTTTCACAGGGCAAGTCTCCCTCTTCCGACCACATGTCAGGAATACAACAGATATGAAAATTTTTGTATAAACAAATATGCTTCTTACACTAAGCAGATATGTACCACTACACACAATCAATTAATGCACCCACATATGATAGGATATTAAGCTCAAGTGAGATTTCATTAACCAATGTTTTAACTCTCAACAATATGTGTGTCAATATGTATATGTGAGGGTGGGCCCTTTGATTTCAGGATAATGTATTTGTAATATGAATATTCAAAGCATCTCTAGAACCCTAAGCAAATATCTTAAAAATATTTTTCAAATATCAAGCACAATGGATATTAGGGTTTAAGCTTGCTTAAAATGATTTTATCAAAACACAAAGCAAACATATGAAACTTGCAATAAGGATGCAAGTTCTTAAGCCAATGAAGAATTTTCCCAATCCAATATTTATAAATAAAATACAATGGGAAAAACTTTAAACTACTCTCCAAAAATTTATACACAACAAATGCAAGTGTGGGAGAGAGTTTAGCTTGCAAAAATGAATGAAAGGAACAAAATGATCTCTCTAAAAAATATGTGATTGAATGAGTATGAGAAAGAGATTTTAGCACCCTGCTTGTAAAAAAATGGGAGTATGAAAGATTTAACACAATAAATTTTTAGAGAAAAAATTTGCTAATATATATGCTAATCTCATTCTAATTATGACAAATGAGGAGGTATATATAGAGTTGGGTAAAAATATAACCGTTGGGGACATCAAGGGTATTTTGAAATTTGTTTAATTGAGTTTAATGAAAATTAATCCTGATTTACTACGATAAAAATTTTACCAACCCGAGAGGTTCGGTCGACCATATTCAAGGTTTGGTTGACCATAATATTGGGTTTGGTCGACTGTGGCGATTTTGAACTGGAGATATGGTCGACCGTCTCAAGGCAATTTCAAACCCTTTGTAGTTTCGGTCGACAAGGCAAGTTCAGTTGACCATTTTTCTAAGGTTTGGTAGACCAAGGTAGTTTTAAATTAATGGTTCGGTCGACCAAGTTGTTGGGGCGTCAGACACGTGCTAGTTTGGTCGACTGTGGAAGGCACGCTCATTTTAAAACGGTCGACCGTGAAGTCAATATGTTGAATTTTGGTCAGTTCGACCGAGGCTTTTGTACTACTTAGGGTTCGGTCGACCGAGACCGCCTATAGTGTGCATTTAAGTTCTGATTTGATCTCTGTGCCAGTGTAAATAAACATAAAGCATTTTAGCCTATATGGGTGATGATTCCTATGGTCATTCTAATGCCTTTTGAGTATATACACCCTATCATGCATGACATGCAAATATTACAGACCATTATTATAGAATCAAAAACTAAATGCAATTACAATAAAAATAAATGACTTTAGTCTCCTTGATCTTCACATTATGGAGTATGCCAGGTGTATATGTATTATCCATCTTGGCCTCTATTCTTCCTGTCCCTTATTTGTGATCTCAATTATGAACCTGTTCACATGCTAAATACACACATAAGTTCACTATGTTTCATCAGCATCAAAACAGAGATTGGACTCAAAAAGTCAACAATCTCCCCTTTTCTTAGGATGACAAACATGCATGAGCAAAATGGGTCCAGTCTGAAAAGGCTCCCCCTAAGAATATGCATATCGTAAAAAGATAATCAATCATTAATGATTTAGTTCAAGCATATTCAGAAAAGAAGGCATAATATATTTCAAAATCATTTGCATTTAGTCTTGGCAGTAAGATATAGGCACTCATGCATTTTGCTCAATAAAACCTCCCCCCCCCCCCCCTTTTGGCATCAGCAAAAGGGTTAAGTTAAGAAGAATATGTGATGACGTTAAAAGAAGTCTTAACTTGAGAATGGCAGTTCCCAAAAAAATTTTTCATTTTGCTTAAATGAGTTCTCCCTCATTTTGATTTAATATTTTGAACATATAACTTCCCCTTTGATTTTAAAAGATTGGCTGGGTATAGCAATTTGGCACACACAAGCAAGAAACAAAGAGTATAGTTAAGGTTCGACAATTTCTTGCAAGATAAAATATATGTATATAATTATATAAGGATAGATATATATATATATACATATATATATATATATATATATATATATATATATATTCCCCATATGATATTTTCCAGAAGTACTGGGGATGTGCTCGCAGAAAAAAGAAACTTTAGAACAAAGCGCATGTAGACAACATCATTTTGGTTTGACATTTATGCACAATTTCATGATATAACCAGAAGCACAATTGCATGGATCCAAAGATGATATATATATAGAAAAAAAAAAAAACATTGAAACATGGATCATATGGTCAAATCAAAGAATAAGTGGCAATTATTAAAATTTTCACTCAAGGTATTCAATGACAATATTATAAGTAAGCACATGCCACATTGAATTTCAATATAGATCTAAGCTTTAAGAGGTTGGTGAGCACAGAAAGATGGAATTTTTATTTTAGATGCTCTCCTTGTCGATTTGAATCATAGCTTAGATGAAGTAAATTGCTTATACTAAACAAGATTAATCTCATTAAGCACGGTGAGCAATATAAGCAATTATCTTTGCTCCCCTAAATATCTAATGATTATGTAAGGATGAAATTTAATATTTATTTTGTTTTCACTCATTCTTTCAAAAATATTTCATTATTGATTTTATAATAATCATCTTTATACATGGTTTTATTTTGGGAAAATTTCTGTCAAAGTTTCAGCAACATGCCGTATGTGAAACGGACATTTCCCATACCTGTAAGTCATAAAAATCATATAGAATATGCACCAGTATTACACATCACTGTATCAGTCATGCAAGTGGTGTTTTAGATATAATTAGTAAAGCATAAACAATAGTGATAGTCAATGCATGATCAAGTAATATAATCATTAATATTATTAATTCAATCATCAACAGTAGCTATCACTAATAACCCAACCATCAGATGTGCAAAATAGATAGTGGGTGAAAGTGTAGTGCAATCGATGAAAATAAAAATGTATGATGTTTAGATATACAGACCAAGATAAAATGTAAGCAAATAAAAAGATACGAAATGAAAATTTCTTCACGATGTTCTCCCAAGGCCCATGCACTGTTTTCATCGTTAGAAGATCCACCCTCATCTCTAGCTATGTCCATATGCTCCTCATCTCGATCATTGTGCAACTCATGAATACGATCATGCAGCTCATTGAAATTAATGGCCATGAGCCTCCCTAGCTCCCTGTACCTGTGCTATGATGTGATCGAAAATTCTCTAAACTCATTTTGAAGAGCTGTGTACTGAGCAATAGATGGCGTGGCCAGCTCCCGTATATCTGTCTGTATGGACTGTGTGATCTGGAACCGGGAATCCCAATACTCAACCAAGGAACTAGTGAGCCCTATGATGGCTACAATCAAATCTACATTTGACGGTTGTGCAGGCTGCAGTGGCAGCTCCTGTGGAACTTCCTGCTAGTCTTCTTGTCTCCTACTAGCTGTAGGCATCCACATATTACCTACAAACTCGTATCCCATAAGCCTCAAAGTGACTGAGGAGAACATATATGCATTCCTCCTTCTCTTAAGCAGAGCATAATTTGATCTGGTTACTTCAATCCTCCTAAACAATTTGTTCAATATCCCTCCATAAGGCAAGATAATCCTACGACCATCAATCTTTGCCATCATCCATTTCATCGTCAAATTCGATAGGTCTAATTTCTTTCTAGTGAAAAGGCACCACATGACAAAGTGATCCAGATAGGACACATGTACCCTAGACTCATCTTTAGGCTATATATTGTATGTAATCAAATAATGATGCACTTTGGCCTCTAAATTGAAGAGCCTATAGTCTGGAGGGTGATTGGGGTTTGCATATAGGACAGTTATAACAAGGTTTGCAAACCTTTCAATAGAGAACTCCTGCTCATTTATCCAAGAGGACATTACATCAGGACATTCAAAATCCCCCCGCCCAATATTAAGGGTATCATACAAGTACTCGTCATCAAATCAAACGTCAGTATCCAAAACTTTAGAATAACACCCATCCTCATCGTTACCCAAATTGGCATAGAAACGTTTGACAAAGGTAAGGTAATGCCCTATGGGCTAATAGGATAGGAACGAGTCCTAACCCTGATGCCTAAACATGTGCAATACATTTCTAAAGTGATTTTTCATGAAAGTGAGATAAGGACTTTACCTAGGATAACTTCTTTGGGTTGGAATTCTCTTACGTAGCTTGTCCTTGCTCACTCTAAAATGAACCGTCTGTCCTGCGTGACCCCGACTTCACGGCCTTTTTTTTTTAGGAAAATTTTAATGAAAATTCAGCAGCATGTCATCAGTAAATTAGACATTTTCCCACAAAATCTGCACCTGATAGGTTCAAATAGATCATTTATAAGAAGTTCAAGGCACATGAGAACCTATATCTACTACTAGCATGCAATACACATCAACTGCATCAGCCATGCAGGAGGCATTCTAGACTAGCATGCAGTCATGTAGCATTTCACAATTCACAACAGTAATATATATATCCATTAAATTCAAAATATAAATAGCAGAAAACAGTGGATAGTATTGAGTTCAGTGTAGTATTGTTATTCATCTAGACATTTGGACATGAACATTATGAGATGAGGAGAGTATTTAATTTAAATAATTATGAAAATGATGCTCCCTCTGAGATATGTATATATTCAGCTTATGCCTTTTTCAAATTTTCGATTCCTTAGCCAAGTGTTTATAATATTTACAATGATTTCGGCTCAGCAATGAATGTTTTAGGCTTACTGGACCAAAAACATATAAATGAATACTTATTTAAATAAACTAAGCCTATATTGCCTAATTTCTTATGATTCCTAACTTTCACTCATCTTTTCAAAAATATTTTAACATTGAAGCTTATCATAATTATCAGTGTACATAGTTATCTTTTTTTTTTTTTTTTGGAAAAATTTTAACGAAAATTCAACAGTATGCCGTCAGTAAATTAGACATTTTTCCATAAAACCTGCATCTAATAGGTTCAAGTAGATCGTTTATAAGAAATTCAAGGCACACGAGAATCTATATCCACTACCAGCATGCAATACACATAAACTGCATCTGCCATGCAGGAGGCATTCTAGACTAGCATGCAATCATGTGGCATTCAACAATTCACAACAGTAATACATGTATCCATTAAATTCAGAATATAAATAGCAAAGAACGGTGGATAGTATTGATTTCAGTGTAGTGTTGTTATTCATCTAGACATTTGGACATGAACGTTAGGTGATGATGAGGGCATTTAATTTAAATAATTATGAAAATGATGCTCCCTCTGAGTTATGTATATATTCAACTTATGCCTTTTTCAAATTTTCAAATCCTTAGACAAGTGTTTATAATATTTTCAATGATTTCGACTCGGCAATGAATGTTTTAGACTTACTAGACCAAAAACATATAAATGAATGCTTTTTTTATAAACTAAGCCTATATTGCCTCATTTCTTATGATTCCTAACTTTTACTCATCATTTCAAAAATATTTTAACATTGAAGCTTATTATAATTATCGGTGTCCATGGTTTTTTTTTTTTTTGGAAAAATTTTAACGAAAATTCGGCAGCATACTATCTGTAAATTAGACATTTTCCCAAAAAAACTGCACCCGATAGGTTCAAAAAGATCATTTATAAGAAGTTCAAGGCACACGAGAACCTATATCCACTTTCAGCATGCAATACACATCAACTGCATCTGCTATGCAGAAGGCATTCTTGACTAGCATGCAATCATGTGACATTCAACAATTAACAAAAGTAATACATGTATCTATTAAATTGTAAATATAAATAGCAGAGAATAGTGGATAGTATTGAGTTCAGTGTAGCATTGTTATTCATCTAGGCATTTGGATATGAACGTTATGAGATGATAAAAGCATTTAATTTAAATAAATATGAAAATGATGCTCCCTCTGAGTTATGTATATATTCAATTTATGCCTTTTTGAAATTTTCAAATCCATTGCCAAGTGTTTATAATAATTTCAATGACTTAGGCTCGGCAATGAATGCTTTAGGCTTACTGGACCAAAAACATATAAATGAATGCTTATTTAAATGAACAAAGCCTATATTGCCTCATTTCTTATGATTCATAACTTTCACACATCCTTTCAAAAATATTTTCTCATTAAAGCTTATCATAATTATTGGTGTACATGGTTTTCTTTGTTTGGGAAAAATTTTAACAAAAATTCGGCAACATGCCGTCTATAAATTAGACATTTTTCCATAAAACCTGCACCTGATAGGTTCAAATAAATCATTTATAAGAAGTTCAAGGCACACGAGAACCTATATTTACTACTAGCATGCAATGCACATCAACTGTATACGTCATGCAGGAGACATTCTAGACTAGCATGCAATCATTTACCATTCAACAATTCACGACAGTAATTCATGTATCCATTAAATTCAGAATAAAAATCCCTGAGAACAGTGGATAGTAATGAGTTCAGTGTAGTATTGTTATTCATCTAGGCATTTGGACATGAACGTTCTGCGATGATGTGAGTATTTAATTTAAATAATTATGAAAATGATGCTCTCTCTGAGTTATGTATATATTCAACTTTTGCATTTTTCAAATTTTCAAATCCTTAACCAACTGTTTATAATATTTTCAATGATTTTGGCTCGACAATGAATGTTTTAAGGTTATCGGACCAAAAAAATATAAATGAATGCTTATTTAAACTAACTAAGCATATATTGCCTCATTTCTTATGATCCCTAACTTTCACTCATCCTTTCAAAAATATTTTAACATTGAAGCTTATCATATTTATCAACGTACATGGTTTTCTTTTTCTTTTTTTTCTTGAGAAAATTTTAATGAAAATTCGGCAGCAGGCTGTTTGTAAATTAGACATTTTCCCATAAAACTTGCACCTGATAGGTTCAAATAGATCATTTATTAGAAGTTCAAGGCACACGAGAACCTATATACCCTACAAGCATGCAATAAACATAAACTGCATCCGCCATGCAGGAGGCATTCTAGACTAGCATGCAATCATATGGCATTCAACGATTCACAATAGTAATACATGTATCCATTAAATTCAGAATATAAATAGTAGAGAACAGTGGATAGTATTAAGATCAGTGTAGTATTGTTATTCATCTAAGCATTTGGACATGAACGTTATGTGATGATGAGGGCATTTAATTTAAATAATTATGAAAATGATGCTCCCTCTGAGTTATGTGTATATTCAACTTATGCCTTTTTCAAATTTTCAAATCCTTAGCCAAGTGTTTATAATATTTTCAATGATTTCAGCTCGGCAATGAATGTTTTAGACTTACTAGACCAAAAACATATAAATGAATGCGTATTTAAATAACCTAAGCCTATATTGCCTCATTTCTTATGATTCCTAACTTTCACTCATCCTTTCAAAAATATTTTAACATTGAAGCTTATCATAATTATCGATGTACATGGTTTTTTTTTTTTTTTTTTTGAAAAATTTTAACGAAAATTCGGCAACATACTGTCTGTAAATTAGACATTTTCCCATAAAAACTGCACCCGATAGGTTCAAAAAGATAATTTATAAGAAGTTCAAGGCACACAAGAACCTATATCCACTACCAGCATGCAATACACATCAACTGCATCTGCCATGCAGGAGGCATTCTTGACTAGCATGCAATCATGTGGCATTCAACAATTCACAAAAGTAATACATGTATCCATTAAATTCAGAATACAAATAGCAGAGAACAGTGGATAGTATTGAGTTCAGTGTAACATTGTTATTCATCTAGGCATTTGGATATGAACATTATGAACATTGTGAGATGATAAAAGCATTTAATTTAAATAAATATGAAAATGATGCTCCCTTTGAGTTATATATATATATTCAATTTATGCCTTTTTGAAATTTTCAAATCCATTGCCAAGTGTTTATAATAATTTCAATGATTTAGGCTCGACAATGAATGCTTTAGGCTTACCGGACCAAAAACATATAAATGAATGCTTATTTAAATGAACAAAGCCTATATTGCCTCATTTCTTATGATTCATAACTTTCACACATCCTTTCAAAAATATTTTCTCATTGAAGCTTATCATAATTGTTGGTGAACATGGTTTTTTTTTCTTTTTGGGAAAATTTTAACGAAAATTTAGCAGCATACCGTTGGTAAATTAGACATTTTCTCACAAAACCTACACCTGATCGGTTCATACAGATCATTTATAAGAAGTTCAAGGCACACGAGAATTTATATCCACTACCAGTATGCAATGCACATCGACTGCATCAGCCATGCATGAGACATTCTAGACTAGCATGCAATCATGTAGCATTCAACAATTTACGACAGTAATACATGCATCCATTAAATTCATAATATAAATAGCAGAGAATAGTGGATAGTATTGAGTTCAGTGTGGTATTTTTATTCATCTAGGCATTTGGATATGAACGTTATGAGATGATGAGAGCATTTAATTTAAATAATTATGAAAATGATGCTCCCTCTGAGTTATGTATATATTCAACTTTTGCATTTTTCAAATTTTCAAATCCTTAACCAAGTGTTTATAATATTTTCAATGATTTTGGCTCGGCAATGAATGCTTTAGGGTTATCGGACCAAAAATATATAAATGAATGCTTATTTAAATGAACTAAGCCTATATTGCCTCATTTCTTATGATTCCTAACTTTCACTCATCCTTTTAAAAATATTTTAACATTGAAACTTATCATAATGATCGATGTACATGGTTTTTTTTTTTTTTTTCTTGAGAAAATTTTAACGAAAATTCAGCAGCATGTCGTTTGTAAATTAGACATTTTCCCATAAAACCTGCATCTGATAGGTTCAAATAGATCATTTATAAGAAGTTCAAGGCATACGAGAACCTATATCCACTACCAGCGTGCGATACACATCAACTGCATCCGCCATGCAGGAGGCATTTCAGACTAGCATGCAATCAAGTAGCATTCAATAATTCACGACAGTAGTACATGTATCCATTAAATTTAGAATATAAATAGTAGAGAATAGTGGATAGTATTGAGTTAAGTGTAGTATTGTTATTCATCTAGGCATTTGGATATGAACGTTATGAGATAATGAGAGCATTTAATTTAAATAATTATGAAAATGATGCTCCCTTTGAGTTATGTATATTTTCAACTTTTGCCTTTTTCAAATTTTCAAACCCTTAGCCAAATGTTTATAATATTTTCAATGATTTCGGCTCGGCAATGAATGCTTTAAGCTTACCGGACCAAAAACATATAAATGAATGCTTATTTAAATGAACTAAGCCTATATTGCCTCATTTCTTATGATTCCTAACTTTCACTCATCATTTCAAAAATATTTTAACATTGAAGCTTATCATAATTATCGGTGTACATGGTTTTCTTTTTTTTTTTGGGAAAATTTTAACGAAAATTCAGTAGCAGGCTGTCTGTAAATTAGATATTTTCCCATAAAACCCGCACCTAATAGGTTCAAATCGATCATTTATAAGAATTTCAAGGCACACGAAAACCTATATCCACTACCAGCATGCAATACACATCAACTGCATCAGCCATGTAGGAGGCATTGCAAACTAGCATGCAATCATGTAGCATTCAACAATTCACGACAGTAGTACTTGTGTCCATTAAATCCAGAATATCCAAGAAGTAAAGCTATCGTCTGTACAAGATGAATAGCTATAATATGAAAATTTCCTAACTCAACAGGAGATACAACTATAATAACAATAAACAAAAAAAATGTACGCATTATGCAACCATAGCAAGTAATTAGAAATGACAACATCCAAAAGCAGGATGGATGCATAAGGAGGATGCATTTAGAAGGAGCACATATCCAAAACGACGGTTTGTTTAAAAGGAAGCCGCATCGAAAACAATGGAACTTTCACAAGGATGATGCATCTAATGGAACTTTCTGAAACAAGAAAGGTTAAAAAATAATATTATTCTCAAGTCATATCTGTTTGTAATATTAATTTTTTGCAGTATTCATGCAAACTATTTATAACTACATAATATAAAAATTGCCCCAAATATGAGACTATAGTTCTTCCCTGAATTTGTACTTTTCCTAGAGAATACATGTAACGCTATCTGCACCCCCCCCCCTCTGCATAAAAATAAAATAAAATTGGACCCCATTAATGTCACCCCCTATTCAACTCAGCTTATTGGATTTTAGTGTCCAAGTTAGAATAACGTATAAAGCTCTTTAGAAGAGCTAGTATGAGTATTCATTAATCATTAAATATTTCACCATATTATAACACAAACAAAATCATAAAATACTTTTGCACAAGTACTATGTTAAGCTATAAGTACCATACATACCTTCTAATCAGAGGAGCCACCTACATTATCTGGTCGAGATTGGCGCATCATTTCCTTGAACCGCGTTTGCCTATCCATCATGGGTTGCATCTGGGCTTGAAAGCTGAAGACCGTGTCTCTCAATTGCGCGTTCTCCATTTCCATCATATGCATCCGTTAAGCCATTTCCTGCTTATCATACTCGGCCTCTCGACGCTGTCGTTCCATCTTTGCACGATCCGCCACACCCGTGGATGATGATGCTATTAGGGCGATGTGACGACCTCAAAATTCATATCATTTTTTTTAAATATATATCTGTGTATCAACATTCATACCTAAGCAGCGGAAACACAAATCATACAATTATTTAAATATATACAAAACAACACCAGAATCCAGTGTCTACAAACCATAGCCATACAAAAAAATGCCCTTCTATCATCATCTACCCAAAAATATACCCAACTCTGTCAAAAACTCACCCTAAACTAGGGTGATCAAACACTTTCTCTATCCGCGAGCCTAATCTGCTCGCCTAACTGGCTCACCTGAAAAATGTTAAGAGTAATGGGGTGAGTCGAAGCTCAGTAAGTGGGAATATGCTATTACTAGTGTGTTGCAACTAAGTTAAGAATACTTAAAATTAGTACTAAACTGTAATGTAATAAAACATATGTAAAACATATTTTTCTTTCTCAATTTAAAATATACTGCATCGTCTGTATTTTCTACTTTTCATACTGATAATATCATACTATATTCATCATATACTGTAAAACTGTTTACATATATATAACTGTACTTATTCCGTGGGACTCTATACGTCATGATTTGACCCCTCATGACAGGGTTGTGCAGCCCGTAGGCGGGACTCTATCTGGTCGGCCCTCCAAATGAGTCAATATACTCTACACTACCTCAGCCTAACCAAACTGCATCCTCTCCTAGGTGCGGGACTAACTGCTACCTCATCTAACTGGCCCCATTACCCAGCGTACTGGGGAGCTGCATCCTCTCCGAGCACAGTTAGACGGTACCCACACACTATCTGAGATATGTGGTTGCACTCTATCTGTATATAGCAACGGTACCGTGCCCTGTATTCTATATTTGTATTGTATCTGTCTGTAATATTTTCACAGGGATCTGATACTATATACATATATACATATATACTCATTTACTGTTTTTGTCATGTTTCCAAAATTACCATCATGCTATCTTTTTGTACTGTAAATACTATAAACTCTGTATACTGTATCTGTAGCATCTTGATGCTACCTCTATATATATGTATCTATTTGTATCTCTGTCTATATTCTCTATTTGTATACTCTGTATGTTATGGTAATAGGAAACATGGCATACTAAACTATGTATATACTGTTCCGTATAAAGTTGTGATATAAATACTGATCCGAATAAAACTGTATACATGTATATGTGTGTGTGTATATATATATATATATATATATATATATATATGTATGTATCTCTGTTTCATGAAACTATTCGTATAAAAGTTGTGTTTGCATGTACAATTCTCTGTAAAATTTTCTGTGAATATATATTTGTATCTGCATAGTCTGTATAACTCCATACACTAGGAAAAACTTTGTAAACTGTATATACTGTCTACTTTCATACATTCAGTATAGTATGATATATATATATATATATATATATATATATATTATAAAAGCTATATAAATTGCATTGTCACATAAAAGTCTACTTAGGCCACACAAGTATTTAAACTCATAATCTGTAAATACTGTATAATAAAATGGAATAAACATGTGTCGATGAAATCTCTAATAACATTATGGAAACGCCTAGCATAGCATATTTCCCTTACTTTAACTTTGGAAAGCCCTTTAAAAATTCTGGCTCTATACTCGCAGGATTCCTAGATCAACATCCTGAAAACACAATCCTCCAGAATAAAACATCAGTATTTCTTAGCCTACATCATTTCCTATAACTGCCAAGAAGTCAAAAACTGAATAAAAGACCTTACCCTAAATTTGGGATGAAATCCAACTTCGTTTTCTCGACGATCCGCTCTGGTAGACTTGTAAAGAATCTTGCCAGAAGCGTCGTGGTAGCCTCAGATCTTCGATCTGACGAGAAACGGGCCCAAAAATGAAGAGAGAAGTGAGAGAGGGTCGTAGAGAGAGAGAGAGAGAGGAGAGAGAGAGGGGCGCTGAAAAAGATGAAATTTTCCGGTTTCCCTCCATTTATACTACCTGATTCGTCGACGAGACACGTCACCTCATCAACGAGTCCTTCATTAAATTCGTCAACGAGTCCCTGTATTCGTCGACGAAATTCAAGCTGCTCCATACGCCCTCTCGGTATTTTCTCGTCGACTATGCCCCAAATTTGTCGACGAATTTCCTTATGTACTAGTCAACAAAGCCCTGTATTCGTCGATGAGTTTCCTTATGCACTCGTCGATGAAGCCATGTATTCATCGATGAGTTCTGGAAATCTCTTGAAATTATTATTAACTTCAAAATACGATGTCATCGATGAAGTCTACTGCCTCCTTCTGTTCTTATTTCCATTTTACTCTCTCTTTAATATTTGAATATCAATATTTTCTGGGTCATTACAGGCGATGTATCCACTTCCAAGACCTTTCAACTAGCCCCCTGCTCGTTGCCCAGGCACCTGGGAAGTGATCTCAAAATCTGTCATGTGCTGACTCCCCTCTAAAACAGGTGCATCCATCAGCTCGACCATCCGTTCCTAATTTCATTTATATAAATGATAAAAAAGGAATAAGTAAGACTAAAACTTTGATGTTTTGAATTAAGTAATAAACTAAATCTTTTGTTTCACTTACATGTATGTCCTGCGCACCCTCGCACCACTCCCCCGATCGCCATTGGTGTGTTCTCTGATAAAGATCCGGCAGCGGCTCCTCTGCGCTAGTCTCAGGATCACACTACATTATCATATAAGACATCATTAGTATTATGTTATGTAATGGTCAGATAGTTTTATATATAGTAATTACCTGGCAATAATTTATGAATAGCCTCGATCTACCGCAATGCATCGTAGGGAGTTTGTTGTTTTTCGTAGCATTTGTTTCACATATAGCCTACAAGGAAGATATAATGATGGTTTATTAGCGACATCATTGTGAAAAATTAGTGATTATAATACAAACACATCACTTGATAGCGTGGGTCACGGAAATGGCGACACACCACCTCCCAATCCTCTTGGGATATCTTAACGTATGGTCGCACTTCTGCTTCATCTCCCATTGCTCGAAAATGGGAGCGCATTTTTGAGCAATAGCTCTTAAATTTATTACACAAGTGGACATCGACTGCCCTCCTCACATGGTCATTCTCGAGGATGTCCATATAAAACTCCTCCTGCATATATAGGTAATACAATTACAATGTTAGACAATTGTTAATTGGCTAGTATATTAAAAGTAAAAAACATTTAAATTAAAAACAACTTTATAGGGTTTGGGAACTTACCAAAATGTGCATATAAAGAACCATGCGCTACTCCTGAGTCACCTGCGGCCAGCTGAATGCGGTGAATGGAACATATTGTTGGCATACAATGCCGAGATCCCTCGTCCACGTAGTGCACCAATTGTTCAGTGGGGCGGTGTATCCTGGAGGAATGTTGATCCGAATTCGCTGTTTTGTCCTATCTAGGTGCTTCTTTAGCGACATGTTCTTCGCTGCACCATGGTCTGACCTGACTGTGGACGTAGATGCTAAAAGCAGAGTTAATTTAAGAACAACATTATAATCATACACGTGAATAACTATCATCAATAGTTTACATGTAAATAAATTAATCGTATCCATACCAATACTGCTTATCACGGTCGGAAACTCACCCTACGTATCAGTCGTATAAGTGGTATCCATGTCTGGCCGAGGTGCCAGTGGCTCAGACAATGGTCCCTCTGCATCAGGACCGATGGGCTCCACTGGTCTCGAGGATGTCGTATCATCCTCACACGATGTACTCGTGTTCCTGAAAGGAAGTCTCCAACGTCGGCCTCCTGGTGCCATATCTGCAAATTAGTAAACAAGTAAATATAAGAAGTACGAATATTAGATGGATGCATCATACATATATTTTAAGTTATTTACACATATCAGATACATAGTGACAAAAATAACATGCTTACCCCCCTATACGTCCTCAATATCGGTATCATCCTCACTTTCTAAAGTGTCTTCCTCTTCACTACAATACTCGACCCCTATTTCATCTTCCCTATCAGTTTCCTCATCATTGATGAAGTGAACGTCTACAAAATGTTCAATTGTAATATCAGCAGTCCCTATGTGTTCTGCCGCGGCACCATCCCTGTGCAATGGTATAGAATCGGCGCCTTCTTCGACAGCATTTGCAACAGATTGCGCTGCTGCACTAACAGATGACTCATCTTCTTGGAATGCAGTCTCACTGGCACTCATCTCACCATCTGCAACTTCTACAATAGCGTACAAACTTCAGGGAGGAATCTTTTGGGCCACAGACCATTCACCCTTCAATTTGGTGTTTTTAATGTAAAACACTTGTTCTTCCTGCATCGCAAGCACGAAAGGGTCATTTTGATACCAAGTCTTGCTAAAATTGACACTGGTAAAGTAGTCATCGGTGTTTATCCTAGTCTTTTTATTGCCGATGTCCCACTAGGTACACTTGAACAGGTGTACGAGTCTGTTTGCTCCATAGCTAAGCTCTATAAAGTCATCCAGCACACCAAAGTAGTCAATTTCTTTATCTCCTTTTGTGCCTAACACCGCAACCCCACAATTTTGGGTTCTTCTATGTAGTTCGAGGGACTTTGTATGACATCGTAACCCGTTGATAATGAAACCACTGTAGCGGTTAACTCATTGATCGAGGTCACATGTCAATGCGTACAAATCTTTGCTTGCCGTTGGTTCTTTATTATAATACATGACTTTCATCTATTAAATAAACAAGAGTTTAGAAGAATAAACCGTCAATAGTGAAAACATACATTGCTTCTCACTCAAGAAGTATTAGTTACTTACACGACTCCCAAACCAATTGATAAATTCCTTTTTATGTCTTTCGTCAACATTCCGTTCATTTTGGGTCAGGAGTTCAGTTTTATGTTCGCTATATGCAACAATAGTACATGTTACTGTCAACTAAGTCTATAATTATGCATATGTAAATACAATGCAAAGTAAGGAGTTTGGAACCACATACTCGATATATGGAAAAGTTTCATCACAATTATTGAGAACGTAAAAATGAGCCTTTTGTAGGTCGTCCATTTCAATGAAATCGTAAATTCGTGTATCGAGAGGCCGAACACTTTCTCGAAATATAGAGCTCCTGGGTTCTTCATCTTCGGCATTAATAGCATGAACATCTGCATTTCGCTCCTCACGAGTGAACATTGTGTCATTATCATGTAGATATATTGAGAAAAATGCAAGACATTCACTGTCAATGTATGCCTCAATGATTGAATCTTCCGGTCGTGCCTTATTGCACACGTACCCCTTCAAAGTGGATAAGAACCTATGCATTTTACGTAGCATTATAGACTTGTAGAAACAATAAAGAAAAAAATAAAATCAAAGAAATCATGTGACCATTATACAAGGACTTTATAATTTACCTCTCAATAGGATACATCCAACAATATTGAACCGATCCTCCAATTATGACCTCCCTTGGTAAATGGAGAGCTAGGTGGACCATCACATTGAAGAATGCTGGCGAAAAATATTTTCTCCAGCTTGCAGAGTATGATCACGATGTCATCCTCTAACTGTTCAAGTACGTTTACACTCAATTTTTTGAAGCACAACTGCCAAAAAAAGATTCCTAGCTCAATCAGCACCGAGCAAACATCTTCAGTCAAGTGTCCACAAAGGAAAACGGGTAGAACCCATTGTAAAAGGACGTAAAAGTCATGACTTTTCATTCCTAGCATCTTCCCTTCCTTCGTGTTTATGCATCGAGCTATGTTCGATGCATATCCATCGGGGAACTTCACTGATTTCAACCTTTCGAAGAATTTATTCTTCTCATCCTTCGAAAATGTGTAACAAGCTGATGGCATAAGAATCTTGTCCCCATCATGAAACAGGTGTAACTCAGGCCGTATCCCCATATCTTCTATATCCCGGTGAGCATTTGCAATGTCCTTTGTCTTCCTATTTATATCAAGCAATGTACTAATGACATTCTCACAAATGTTCTTTTCGAGGTGCATGACATCCAAGTTGTGGTATAGTAGAAGATCTTTCCAGTATGGCAACTCGAAGAAGATGCTTCTCTTTTTTCCAATTCAACTCCAACTCAGCGCATTTTCTTTTTCTACTAGTCGGTGGTTTCCCAAATTTCACATCTCCGATCAACCTTGGCTGGTTTAATATATCTTCCTACTTAGTCACTTTGGTGGTGACCTTCGTTCATGTTTTCCATTGAAGCTTCTGATGCCACGAGTCCTCCAAGGATGTCTAGTTCCTAGAAAACGGCGATGACACATAAAGCATAACTTGCGGCCATGCTTCAAGGATAAGAACCCAACATCCTTATTACATACTGGGTATGCTAAGTAACCTTTTTGCTCCGACCTAACAATTTTTCGTATGCAGGGAAATCATTAATTGTCCACAAGACTGTAGCATGCATCCGAAATGTTGTCCCGGTTTCCACATCGAATGTCTCTACTCCTTTTTCCCATAATTCTTTCAACTCGTCAATTAACGGACGCAGGCAAACATCAATATCATTACCAAGTGCTCTCGGTTCGGGAATGAGTAGAGACATATAAATGAAAGGTTCTTTCATACATCTCCATGGCAGCATATTATATGACATCATCATAACTGGCCACATGCTATAAGGGATGTTCATGTTACCGAAAGGATTGAACCCATCTGAAGCAAGGCCAAGTCTGATGTTGTGAGGATCACTAGCGAACCACGGATGGATTTTATCAAAATCGGCCCAAGCTTCGGAGTCGGCTAGATGGCTAGGGGTGTTTCCATCTTGAAGAAGTTTCTCTTGATGTCATCTCATATCTATAGCAATCTTTTTGCACATATACAATCGTTGCAGTCGCGGGATTAATGGACAATATTGCAAAACTTTTTTAGGGATCTTTTTACTCTTCTTCTGAGTAGTTGTATACCCCGGTTCACCACATGTTGGGCACTCGTTCGCATTTTCATGTTCACCATAAAAAAGTGCACAATCATACCTACATGCATGTACTAGAGCGTAACCGAGACCCAATTCACGTATGTATGTCTTCACCTCATAAAAAGACTTGGGAAGTGTTTCACACGGGAGGAGCGGCACCTAATACAACCAAGTCAATTAGTACAAGGCTGACCTCAACCTTTACAACCAGGTCAATTAAGGGGCTGACCTCAACCAACACGCCTTACCAGGATGGCGCGCCTAGCTTTCCTAACTGGGTCTAAGCCAATCCGGGACTATTTCAGGGTTAGTCTCCCTCTTCAGGCCCGTGCTTGGAAGTACAACAAATGTGTATATAATTTTGCGTACAAGGAAATGCTTCTTACACTAAGTTGATTATGTACCACTAAGTACAATGTAATTAATACACTACCAAGAAATAGGATTTGATAAGCTCGGTGTAGTCTAAGTGTCTACTCTCAAATAATTATGCAAATATTTCAATCAATGCATAAGAGTGCAAATAATGCTATCTTCGTATCACACTATATTTTCAATCACAATGCTCAAGTAAAGATGATAGCAATACTTCAAATATCTCAAATGATATTTCTCAATATATAAGGCTCAAGAGATATTCAGATTTAATTTATAAAATAATTTGATCTTTGTGTTCAAGAAGATAAAATTAATCAAAGGATATTTCAACAAAGATCTTATTGCGTATGCACAAATATCTCAACAAAATATTTCTCGAAGTAAATCACACGAGATATTTGAAATCAATTTGCAAAAATTTATTTCACAAACAAAAAGCAATACAAACTCTTGACTATTGCAATGATGATGCAAAACTCACAAGTTCTATGAAGTTTTCCTATGGAAGACTTATTAATGAAGTCTCATACAAAAACTTCAAGCTTACTCTCGGATAAAAATATATATATCAATCAACTAGAACAAACGAGAGAGTAAGCTAAACTAGATACTCATAATAGCACTCTTACTTAGCAAGATTTGCAATAAGGATTAGTAAGAATGGAAAAATGAAGATTGGATATGAGAAATATAGCTTTTGAGAATCAAAGGATATTTGTTAATTGTTTTTTCTAATCTCTTTCTAATTATTCCAAATGAGGGGTATATATAGACTTCCCCTAAAATATAACCGTTTAGGACACATGGAATTATTAGGAAAGTTTTAATACAATTTAATTATTTTAACCCCATTTAAAAAAGTTAGCCACGGTAAAAATATTGGGGCAACCCGAGAGGTCCGGTCGACCAGAAGAAGTTCAGTCGACCGAAGTTCTTGAGGTTCGGTCAACCCGGCAAGAATTGAACTATATGGTCGGTCGATCGAGCATCAAGGTTCATAGGCAATTTTCTTAGTTAGTGCGGTTCGGTTGACCGGGAGTATTTGAACTACAAAGTTTGGTCGACCAGGTAGTTGGGACATCTCCCGAGGACCTTCGGTCGACCAGACAGTTGGAGTTCATGTTGGGCTCAGTCGACCACGTAGTCAACAAGTTGACTAAAAGGGAGTTTGGTCAACCAGGCATAAATGAACTATATCAGTTCGGTCGACTGGACTGTGGTCAAACTGTTGACCTGGTCTGGGTTCGGTCGACCGGCAACTTTTGTACATGGAGGTACGGTCGACCGAATGCACCTATTTATAGCATTTTAGTCCTGTTTAAGCATGCAAACACCCTATTCAAATAACCATTCATATATATGCACGAGTGAGTGTCCTAGGGTCATTTCTAGGTCTTTTTTAGTTTGAGGGCACCGAAAAAATCCAGTGTCGATCGACCGAAGGGTGTTCCCTAAGGTCCATCTATGGTCTTGAGCTTATCGATCCTATCATGCAGGTAAGACATTAATTATTACAGACCATTTCCTATTTACTATTATAGACTCAGTATGATAAATATAATTACAATGAATACACATTTTGAGTCTTCGTCTTCTACAAATCCATGTGTGTGCGCCATATGATACGTTCGATTGGTCCTGCAGACAAACTTATCAAACCATTAAATACTAGAGTATTTGTCATAATCACAACAGGGTATGACCCGTAGGGTCAACACCATTCCAAAGTCTAATAAATGTGTTTGAATGTTATGTTCTGGCATTTCTTGGAAGGACACCTTATTCTACTGATTTGTCTGCACGAGGACGCATGAACTCTATGAAATCATGTACCCCTTTCACATATTCTGGAAAAAACCTACCCCGAGCATTCATCCAACTTTTATTCATGTTCATTAATTACCCTATAACATGTTCAAGTAAATGGTGTTCATTACATTCTCATAATGTTTATAACGCATGCATCATGAATCCTATAATCAACTATCATACTCTAAAGGGTACGAATCCTATCCCATTCAGGAATATTGCATTTACATTGTGATCAATCGCTCAAATTCCTTCGTCGTAGTCATTATAAATTTCGGCAACATCTCCCCGTCTCTCCAAGTACACGAGATAGGGAAAGTGAACATGTTGCTAGTTTTCCATTACTAACAAATTGTCACGACACCCCACTATGTACCCAAAGAACACAAGTAGAGACGTGCTCGAAATATATAATGACAATTGACAAAACATGAATGATGACAACAATGTAAATACAACTTCCTGAACTATCCACATTGGACAATCCAACAATGGTTGAAATACAAACATCACTAATTGTAAGTGAAACAAATAATTAACATGTTCAAGTGATTATTAGTCAACATAGTATGACTAATAATCAATTGAAATATAACAATTGATTTTTCTCACATGTACGATTAGGTATGAATGTATAGTAACCGTTCTTGGACGGGTCTAAGTTTCAATGAATACACGAAATGGCAGTAATTAATTTGGCATTTTACTTCATATTCCATTTAGTTCTTGACCTTTCACTGTACACTTACGATTGTTGTTCTAAGCCAAGTCTTTTTTATTTTCAATTATAAGCCTAAATAGATATACAATGGCGATATATACACATTCCTAATTTAAACAAATCCAATAATGTTCACACTTACAAAAAATAAACCTCTAAAGTCCAAATAACATCTCTAATGGTATAAATCATAAGTTAGGAAATTCAGAAGCATCCATAGAAGTCCAATAAAATTTATCTAACCATCCTTAGTAGACAAACCCATAAAATCCAAATCACTAAATGGGAGATGCAATAAAAGGTAGAAATAAAAATAGCCAGATTCTAGAAATAAGTAAAAGCAACTCCAATAACATCTCGGTCCCATGTCATTTCCTCCAGAAGACAACGCATTTTAGGGGTAAGAGGGGAGATGTTCAAAAGAAAAAGTATTAAAAAGAAAATTTGTTGCTATTTTTGTTTAATGCTCTTTTTCTATTGCATTACAGTATAAAAATAACTGCAATAGCGCGTTTATTTTTGTTATTTTATTTTTAATCATTAGTAACTGTCATAAATTTTAAATAATTCTAGATTTGCATTGAATAGTTCTCGATTATGAAAAAAAATGTCGTGCATTTTAGATCCAGTCACTTCGTTATTTACTAATAGTGTCTACTATTGATGTTAACTCTATCTGTGATGCACTTAATATCCTAATTTTTTCACACACAGTCGGTCCTAAGTCCGAATAAAGGAGGAAGATCCAACATAAAATTTGTTAGATCACTATGATCCTTACCGAATATTTGTTATTGCTGTTGTTGTTGTTGTTGTCGACTACTAATTCATATTAAAATAACAAATTTATATAAAAATATAGATATAATTTTTGGGGGATAGTTTGTACTTGAAATTATTATGAGTCGAAATAATTTGACTCGAGTAGGATTGAATTTATTATTGATAGATTTGATTTGCTACCTTAAATAAATCATTTATACTCAAATTTCAATTATTAACAAAATCAAAAATTAATTTATACCACAAAATTCTTAGTTTCTAGAATCATAACCTCCTCAAAAGAGCCAACCCATTTAAATATTTTCAATATTTTACTTACCTAATTTTGTTATATTGCCACATTTGTCTCTATAAATACCAATAAAAATATAATAAGAAGAAGAAAGAGAACTATATATCATCAATTTTTATAGAATATTTTATTGTAGTCTGCCCCTTCCCCAGATCTCGCATACGTGGAAACTTTGTGCACCGAGCTATTCTTTTTTGTTTTTTTTTTTTTTTGTGTGAATATTTTCAATAAAACTTATGATTGCACGTTCACTGTATCGATAATGTATTATATTTTTTTTTTCATACACCAAAGTCATATTTAATTTTTATTATTATTTAGGGAGAGTTTGAACGGCTTTTAACTATTTTTTATTATTGTATTTTTTAAAAATATCCTCAATTTATAGGTTTTCTTATAACTATAATATTTACAATTCATGGAAATACAAATAATTTAATAAGTTATTTTTATTGTAAAAATTAAATAAAAATTTGCAACCTTCCATTCTCTTATCAACCCGATAAATCCCATAAAATAGTATCCGACACTAGTAATTTGATGAACATGTCACTTTTTTTTCTTTTTTACAATTCAGATTTTGATTTCATTTCATTTTTAATGAGAATTAGTTTTGTGTTGCAATGAAGCAAAATTAATGTTAGCGCCACCATCTCCCTTAATGTGAACTGTTCGATATACAATTAAATTAAATTAAATTAGTAATGAGACTGATGTGCTGAAATGGTAATAACAAAATTTAATGAACATCACCAGTGATGCTTCTCCAGCAAGCATGAAACATAAAAGGAGAAAAAATCAATACAAGTCAATCAATTCTCTTATTTCTCCTTGTGTATCAAATAATAGTGTTCAGGTATAAATTTTAGGCTATTGATTTAAAATTTATATAAATTTGTAAGAAAACTATTATAATTTTTCTATTATATTTTATTCAAATTCACACAAATCTAAATCTAGGGTCTCAATTTCATACTCCAAATATACATAAAATAATCACATATATTCTTACCCAATATTTAGTATAAAAGAATAGAATAAAATACAAAACTTGACAAATTTTCCAATGTGCTTCAGCCCCAACTGAAATTTAAGCATATACGAAAATGACACCAAATTCTTCAAAATAAACATACCTCCTTGAAGGCTGGAAGGCTTCTGGTGGTTTTTTAGTGGGGTGAAAGCAACGGGGACAGACCCGGAGCCTCAGCGGGGGCGACAAAGAGATGGCGAGTGGCGAGTAGCGGCAGGGGGCTTTCGGTGGTTGTTCAGTGGAGCGAAGGCGGTGGGGACAAACCCGCAGCCTCTGCGGCGGCAACGAAGAGATGGTGAGTGGTGTGGGTAGCAGCGGCGGCAACTGCGGTACCTGCTGAAGGCAGTCGGAGGAAGAAGGAAAGGAGGGGAAAGAAAGAAGAGGGAAAGGAGCGGTCTCGGGAGAGCGCAGAGGCACCCATGAGCAGGAAAGGAAAGGGAAAGGGGGAAGGGAAGGAAGATTACGGCACAGTTAATAAAAAGACTAGTAGTGACGAATCAACAACCGTCACTACTAGAAGGCCAATAGTGATGAACTAATAAATTCGTCACTAATACTCTGCAACCAAAATTCTTTTTTTAAATATGTGAAGTATTAGTGACGGTCCTCAAATCTGTCACTAATACAAGGGAATAGTGACGAAAATCGAAATTCATTACTAATACTCTGAAATAAAAAAATAAAAATTAATTTAGAATACGGGAAGTATTAGTGACGGTTCCAAAATCTGTCACTAATGCTGGTGTAATAGTGACGGTTCTCAAATTCGTCACTAATACTGGGCAATAGTGATGAATATTTTAAGTCGTTACTAATACTCTGAATTAAAAAGTTCTTATTTATTTTTCAATACATGAAGTATTAGTGACGGTTCCAAGATTCGTCATTAATAACAGGCTAATAGTGACGAACTTATATATTCGTCACTAATACTCTGAAAAAAAATTTATTTATTTCTAAAATAATAGTAGTGACGGTTACTTATTCGTCACTAATAAGAATCTTTTAGTGACGGATCTTATTTGTCACAAATACTTTACAAATCGTCGCAAATATTTTCCAGGGATAATTTCTGAGCAAAAAATATTTCCCGCGATTTTTTTCGGCTTTTAGTGACAATATGAGTGACAATAAAACTAGATAATCATCATTAGCCTATAATTACTAGATAACTATTATACTCGATTTTTATGAGTGACAATAAAACTATTACTAATAAATCATTAAAAAAAATCTAGTAATTATAATACCACAAAATGTTTGTTAGATACAATTTTCATAACTATTTAATAACTTAATGTACCATAAAACAAGTAGAACATAGTTCAATATTTTTTAAATTCAAGTAAACATCAAACATTGTGTTAAAAAAAAATATAAACTAAATATTCAAAATTCATATTTCATAAATTAAAATTATAAAATTGAACTTTAGATTTTTGTATATAAAATGTGAATGTTAAATGGATAAAACAAACTAAAATTCATATTAACTAGTTGACTTTTGATCGAGTTAATTTATCGATTTTTTTTCTTAATTTTGTCTAAGTTATTATGTTTTTAAATATGTGATTCAACTAGACCAAGAAAACAAGCCACAATTCAACCAACCGGTCAATCCAAGTTGATTTTAAACTATATTTTATTTTTTAAAGATACATTTAACCATTTATGCATGAAAATTGTATATAACAAATATATTGGAACAATTTTTAAAATTATCAGCATTATTACTTTCAAATATATATATATATATATATGAAACAATTTCCACAAGTAAATTAATGGAGTAATGCAAATAATGATTAAAAATGAGACATATAAAATTTAACGTGGTTCCCTCAAATGTTGAGGTACGTTCACATGGCACGGCCGTCCAAATTCACTATCACCAAAATATTGTACAAAGTGGATATAAAAGGAACAAGTCTTACAAATACATATAAACAAAAGTAGTAAGATGGAAATGCCTCACCAAATGTTCTGAAAAAAGCTCCAAAGAACCAATCAAAATGAGCATAACCAGAACTCCAAAAAAATACTGAAAAAAATAATACGCAGCCAAGCAACAGGAGATGCCGACCAGTGTTGGTGAGGTGCTATTGTAGGCAGAGGCTCTGTGTGAGTGGAAAACCCAAAATGGAGAGAGGACTAGGAGAGCCGCAGCTGCTATAAGAAAAATGGAGAAAAGGAGATGAAGGGGCAACAACTCATATAATGTTTATTTAGTCAATAAATATAATTAAATTATAGATATATTTTTTTTTTTTTATCGTTTTCAAAATTTGAGATGGTGTTACTAAATTTTTCCCTATAACTTCTAGGGAAAAAAAAGTTCGATTTCACTTTTTTTTTTCAATCCATACGACATATTTAATGGAAAACAAGATGACCGGAAAAAAGAAATAAACTAGCAACAAACTATGTAGAAAACTTTTACCCAAATCTTTTCCTTGATTTTGTGGGTGAAAAATTCAAACGACATAATAGTAAACCTTGTATATATATTTTTTGGGTTTAAGTCACATGGGTACAATAAAAAACGTAACTTTCAAGCTTAAGTTAAATAATGATATTATTGATTATTTGTTAAATAATATGCGATAAAAGGAAGAATTTGATCAAGTCAGATAAAATTAAAATCACATAAATTATTTAAAAACTATTTAAACAGATTCTAATTTTGACTATTTTAATTGAGATCAATTTATATCATTAAAAAAATGGAACTCATGTCATGATGAAATCAATTTTATCTTGTGTTGTCACCACATGGATCCCTACAACAAGCTAAGGTATATAACGCAATATCTATGTAATCTTACGTAAGCATAGTCGATTATGGATGAGCCGGTTTAATTAAATCGCCAAATTAAATTAAATTATCATAAACTTTAGTAGGGTTACGGGTCAAACATTGGCGACTAAATTATGACAAAACTTATCTGCCTAACTTTCACGGTTAACAGAAAACTTGAACAATACAAAAATGAAACAATATATCATTTTGGCATGAAACCAAACATTACGTTGAAACACATATAATAATTAAAATGAATATTATACTTTTAGTAGATGTAAATATAAAAAAAATAATAAAGAAAGTAGAAAGTAATAATTTTAGTAAATTTTATATTATAAAAGTATTGAAAAAGAAAGTGATAGAAAGTTGATGAATTTGAAAATAATTTTTTACAAAATTTATGGAATCGATATAGAGAGAGGAATTTAGTGGGGTTGTGTGGGATCAAAAAGGAAAAAGTTTTAAAAATAAAATTTAAAACTATAAAATATTAGTGGGGCCCACATGGACCCTTGTTGAGAGAGAAATGAGAGGAAAAGAAATAAGAAAGGTTTAAAAAAATTATGGGGCCTGCATGGGTCTTGCAATTGCTAGAAAAATGCTTTTTAAAAAAAATAGTGGAGCTTACATGAGGCCCTCTGTATGGTAAAAGACACAAAAAAACATCCAACGTGTCTACGTTTGGTTAAATCTCTCGATTCAGGAATCAAGAAAGAGAGAGAAAAGAGAAAGGGGGAAAAGAAAAAGAAAAAATAAAAAAACAAAAGAAAAGTGAGGTGAAAAAACTTGATGGTGACGCATGTCCTACCAAGTTTCAATTTTAATACATAATTAATTAACCCCTAAATTGGGTTATACATTTTTGCTTGTGGAACAATACTTTTTTTTTTATTTATTTACATGAGAACTCCTCTTCATCAATGCCCTCCACAAGGACCCCTTTGCTCGCACCAAACCCATGGTTGACGACCTTCCCCCTGATGTGTCTCTCTAGAAATCCGAATGCAGTCACAGTTTCCATTCGCCAGTTGGACGTTCGTCAAATTCGAGACCTAGGGTCCATCTTAGTTTACCATCAAAGAACTTCGTTCGAGGTACCTTGAGTGCATCAACCAGGAATCGAACACATGATCCTCTGTCTTACGTGCCAGCGTCTTTCCACCGCGCCATGCCCGTGGGGTTTGCGGGACAATACTTGTTGAACTATGCTTGGGCTGATACAGACATAACCCCCCCACCCCCCCTTTTTGCTCTATTCTACGTCAAAATTCACGAGAGCTTTTTTAATGAATTAACTAATACATTTGTGGGAGAATTAACTAATATTGTAAAATATTTGGAAGAATGAAATGATAACCGTTTTTATGCTCCTTTTCGTATTGGAAGTTCAAAATGTTTTTTTTTTTTGTGCATATTGAAAACCAAGGGAAGCACAACATACCATTAAAAGCAGCCTTAATAGAGGGGTAAATTGTTCGTTTAAAAAGTTTACCAAAATCACTCTACATTTTCACCCTTTGTGCTTTCTTAATAGAGGGGTAAATTGTTGGGCCCCACAAGGAGGGAAACCCAACAATATATATGTATATAATGTTATCTTGGTGATGTCATCCAGTTCAAACGAATCAATTAGGCTAGTTAAAGTTGCTGAGAATTGAATGTTCATATTATTTACTAGTTCGATTTTGAAAACATACTTTACTTAACAAAGCATTTTTTTCAACTTAATTTATTAAATTGATGTCATTTTCTTAAGTTATCTATCACAATTGAATAAAAAGGATAAAGTTGTTATTTTAATAAAGGTAAATTTTTTTTTTCTCACATAATTAATGTTTGATTAACGATCAACTCATATAATGTTCATTTAGTCAATAAATTTAATTAAATTACAGATTTTTTTTTTTTTTTATTGTTTTCAAAAATTGAGATGGTGTTACTAAAATTTTCCCTATAACTTCTGGGAAAAAAAGTTTGATTTTACTTTTTTTTTTTTCAATCCATACGACATATATAATGGAAAACAAGATGATCGGAAAAAAGAAATAAACTAGCAACAACCTATATAGAAAACTTTTACCCAAATCTTTTCCTTGATTATTTGTTAAATAATATGCGATAAAAGGAAGAATTTGATCAAGTCGGATAAAATTAAAATCACATAAATGATTTAAAAACTATTTAAACGGATTCTAATTTTGACTATTTTAATTGAGATCTATTTATATCATTAAAAAAATGGAACTCATGTTATGATGAAATCAATTTAATCTTTTGTTGCTACCACATGGATCCCTACAACAAGCTAAGGTATATAAAGCAATATGCACTTAATTTTATGTAATCATAATTGATTGCGGATGGGCCGGTTTAATTAAATCGCCAAATTAAATTAAATTATCATAAACTTTAGTAGGGTTACGAGTCAAGCTTTGGCTACTAAATTATGACAAAAACTTATCTGCCTAATTTCCACGGTTAACAGAAAACTTGAATAATACAAAATTAAAACAATATATCATTTTGGCATGAAATCAAACATTACGTTGAAACACATAAAATAATTAAAATTAATATTATACTTTTAGTAGATGTAAATATAAAAAAATAATAAAGAAAGTAGAAATTAATAATTTTAGTTAATTTTATAATATAAAAGTATTGAAAAAGAAAGTGATAGAAAGTTGATGAATTTGAAAATAATTTTTTACAAAATTAATGGAATCAATATAGAGAGAGGAATTTAGTGAGGTCGTGTGGGCTTGAAAAGGAAACAAGTTTTAAAAATAAATTTTAAAACTATTAAAAATTAGTGGGGCCCACATGGACCCTTGCTAAGAGAGAAATGAGGGGAAAAGAAATAAGAAAGGTTTAAAAAAAGATTATGGGGCCTGCGTGGGTCTTGCAATTGCTAGAAAAATGTTTTAAAAAAAAAAATATATAGTGGGGCTCACATGAGGCCCTCTGTAGACACACAAAAAATGACATCCAACGCTGTGTGTCTAAGCTGTTGGGAATAAAGAACAAATTCCTGAAACCTGTGAGAAACAAAATAGAGGAAAAATAACGCCAAAGAAAATCAATCTCACGCACAAGACAATATTTACGTGGTTCGGCAATTTTGCCTACTTCCACGGAGTTGCAGGGATTTCAATATTATCAGGAAGAAAACATAGAGAGTGCGGTGATACAATGTTCTCCCTCTCGCTCTCTCGCAAGTACAATAACACCAACCCTAATCACCCGAAAGCAATCCTTTTAATATGTTACGGCTCAAGCCTTCGCTCCATGGACTAAGCCTTATGATAGAAATCTCTAATTAAATAGAGGTCGGGTTGTCATCCAAATTAAAATACAACTAGGCTCCACAAAAGCCCAACATACGCTTAGTTAAGTCTTTGGACCCTTGTTGAGAAAAAGCCCAACTACGCTTAGAGAGAGGAATTTAGTGGGGTCGTGTGGGCTTGAAAAGGAAAAAGTTTTAAAAATAAATTTAAAAGCTATTAAAAATTAGTGGGGCCCACATGGACCCTTGTTGAGATAGAAATGAAATAAGAAAGGTTTAAAAAAAATTATGGGGCCTGCGTGGGTCTTGCAATTGCTAAAAAAATGTGTTTTTTTTTTTTTTTTTAAAGTAGTGAGAATCACATGAGGCCCTTTGTAGACGCACAAAAAATGACATCCAACGCTGTGTGTCTACGCTTGTTAAGTCTCTGGTTCAGGAATCAAGAAATAGAGAGAAAAAAGAAAAGAGGGGAAAAAAAGACAAGAAAAGAAAAAAGAAAAGAAAAATGAGGTGAAAAAATTTGATGGTGACGCACGTCCCACCAAGTTTCAATTTTAATGCTTAATGAATTATCCACAAAATTGGGTTATACATTTTTGCTTGTGGGGCAATAATTTTTTATGATTTACATGGGAACTCCTCCTCATCGATGCCCTCCACCTTTGCTCGCACCAAACCCATGGGTCGACGACCTTCTCCCTAATGCGTCTCTCTAAAAATTCAGATGCGATCACGGTTTCCATTCGCCAGTTGGACCTTCGTCAAATTTGAGACTTAGGACCCATCTCAGTTTACCGTCAAAGAACTTCGTCCGAGGTGCCTTGAGTGCATCAACCAGGAATCCAACACACGATCCTCTGTCTTACGTGCTAGCGTCTTTCCACCGTGCCATGTTTGTGGGGTTTGCGGGACAATACTTGTTCAACTGTGCTTCGGCTCCCTCCCCCCTTTGCTCTATTCTACATCAAAATTCACGAGAGCTTTTTTAATGAATTAACTTAGCTAATACATTTGTGGGAGAATGAACTAATATTGAAAAATATTTGGAAGAATGAAATGATAACCGTTTTTATGCTCCTTTTCGTATTGGAAATTCAAGATGTTTTTTTTGTTTTTATTTGTGCATATTGAAAACCAAGGGAAGCACAACATACCATTAAAAACAGCCTTAATAGAGGGGTAAATTGATGGTATAAAATTTATACCAAAATCACTACACATTTTCACCCTTTGTGCTTTCTTCTGGAATTAAATAATAAATTTTTGAATTTACTGCCTCTTGCCCACAAATTTAGGGGAGAACCCATCATTTTGTTTTTCAATTTTCATACAACATTCTGTATATATATATATATATGTATGATCTTTGAAGCAGAAAATACCCAGTCATAAAAAAGCATCGTATGCAACATATGATATGAATACCCTCGTGCTTTCGGCTCCATGCCTGTCAATATTACTATTGCTGCTTTCCCCAATCTCTGCTCATATGAAACCATCATTCAATCTGCCAAGACTCGGCGTAGCAATACGAGAAGAAATCCTGCGTTATCCCCAAGTTGTACCATCTGCATCTTCTTCGAGCGATTTTAAAACTTTTTTCTACAACCAAACGCTCGATCACTTCAATTATAATCCAGAAAGCTATAAAACTTTTCCACAAAAATATGTGATGAATACAGAGTATTGGGGCGGTGCAGCGGCCATTGCTCCCATCTTTGTTTATTTCGGGTCCGAAGCACCGCTGGAAGAAGACATGTCTGTTGTTGGGGTTCTGTCAGATAATGCTAGACATTTTCAGGCTCTTCTTGTTTATATAGAGGTAAGAATCAAACTCCACGTTCTTCCCTTTATCCTCATCTTCACAGTTTTCTCTTGCTTCTCCCTATTTGTATGCATAACATAGCATCAAATCTCATTGATGAACGCACTGATTATTTTGGCTGCACTTGGTAGGGAGATTTGTGTTTTTTTTTTTTTTGGAGAAATAAATTGTTTAAATATTTGGCGCCATGCATGATATTAACAAAAAAGGAAGCCTTCCTTTGGTTTTTTGAAGAAAAAAGTAATTCATATTTACTTAGGATCTGTTTTGATCAAATATTTTGGATAGGAAAAGAAAAGAAAAGAAAAAACAGGAAATTTATTTACCATTATATTTTCACTTTGTACCGAATACTACTAAAAATGAAAATTTATTCTAATGTGATTTAAAATTAAGAAAAATCAAATATTAATGATGTGTAAAATTTTTGTTCATTGATTTGTTATATTTTTTTTGTCTTTTTTTTTTTTAATTTTCCTTGATAACTGAACATAAAAAAGTAGATTCATTTATATTTTCCATATGGAACATTGAGTTCTTATTTGGAATATGAAAAATATTGGGAAAAGAGACGAAAATGTGAAGGAATCTACTCTTTTTTTTTTTTTAGTCTAAATATATTTAGTTACCAAGGAAAGTGATAAAGAAAAATATAAATATGCAAAAAATTAATGAAAAAGATTAATTTTGCAAATGATTACATTTGATTTAGGAAATTTTAATTATGTTAGAGCAAAATTTTATTTTGAAGAGTATTTGAATAGACATAAAACATTTTTCCCAAATAACATCCTTGATCCAAAGGAAGTCTTTGATGGGTGGAGGGGACACTCAGTCACTGGTTGTGACTGAAATTCAATGGGAATCAATTGCAAAAACAATGTAATTCAATCTGAAAATAAATACAGAGGACTTAAAAAATAACTCTCTTTCTCGCTCACTAGTTATTCACTCCCTCAACACCTCATAATACATTGCACACACATATATCTATTTATAGCAAATCATACAATAGTATAATCAACAATGGCGGGAATTAATCTTCAACGGAGGTGGGCTGGTAAGTGGTGTAGGTTGCCTGCCGATCTCTAATGTCAACAAAAATAGCTGTCAACAAGTCAAATTTAATTTTCAACATCCCCCCTTAAACTTGACTCTCCTAACTTTGTCATTCCGAGCATTATCTTCAATCTTACAAAAATATTATTCCTAAGTGGTTTTGTGAAGATGTCAGCAATCTGATCATATGTTCTGCAAGATATCAACTCCACTTCTTTATTCTTGACATGCTCCCTGATAAAATGATATCGAGTATCAATATGTTTGCTTCTTTCATGGTAAACTGGATTTTTCGCAAGTGCAATTGTTACTCTATTGTCGATGTAGACTTTTGTGGGGTTATCTTGAAGAAATCCTAGATACTTCAGTACATTCATAATCCATATACCATGACAAACAACTGAACTGACAGCAACATACTAAGCTTCACATGATAATAGCGTTATGATGGGTTGTTTCTTAAATGACCATGTAAACACTGTATCTCCCATGAAAAATGTGAATCCCGTCATGCTTTTTCTTTCATCAAGATCTCTTCCCCAATCACTATCTGAATAGTCGATAAGTTTGCAATCACCTTTTGATGAATAGAACATACCATCAGTGATGTACCCTTGACATATCGGAGTGTCCTTTTCGCTGCATTCAGGTGGGACTGGTCAGGAGTCTCCATGTACCTGCTGATAAGTCCAACTCCATAGAGTATGTCTGGTTTGGTGCACATCAAATACCTCAAGCTTCCAACCAAACTCTTGAAGTATGTGGGGTTAACATCTCCTTCCTCATTCTTTCTCAATTCTAATCCCGTTTCAACTGGAGTTGTCACAGGGTTGCATTTGTCCATCCCAAACTTCTTCAGTACTTCTTTTGCATAGTGGCTCTGGGAGATGAAGACTCCCTTCTTGCTTTGCACGACTTCTATGTCAAGGAAATGAGTCATCTGACCAATATCCGTCATTTCGAATTCTTTCACCATGCTCCTTTTGAAAATGACAAACATCTCTAGATTGTTGCCGGTGAAGATCAGATCATCAACATATAGGTAGGCAATCAGCATGCTTCCATCTATCTCCATCTTCATGTATAGCGCATTATCGTAGGGACACTTCTCAAATCCATTCTTCTGGAAGTAGTCATCAATCCTCATGTTCCAAGCATGAGGTGCCTACTTCAAGCCATAAAGTGCTTTCTTCAGATTGTACAATCTATCTTCTTTGCACTTCTTCACATATCTAGGTGGTTGATCGACATAAATCTCTTCTTCCAGAAAACCATTGAGAAATGCAGATTTCATATCCACCTGGTAAATCTTCCATCCATTTTCTGCTGATAGTGAAATTAGTAATCTAATGGTTTTAAGCTTGGAAACTGGGGTAAAGATTTCTCCATAATCAATCCCTTCTTTCTTCTTGTAGCCTTTGGCGACAAGTGTTGCTTTGTATCTCTGAACTTCTCCTTGAGTGTTCTTCTTGGTCTTGTAGACCCATTTCACACCAATAGTTTTGCGGCCCTTCGGGAGATTTGTCAACTCCCAAGTCTTGTTCTTTTCGATGGATTGAATCTCCTCATCCATCGTTTTTCTCCATTTGTCTTCTTCGTTAGCTTCTTCAAAGCTAACCAGGTCACTAGTCAACAACAGATAGTATAGGGTAACATACTATTCTATTGGTTTTGTAGTTTCATACAAGTCAGCTAGATTTCGAGCTTCTCTAGGTCTCATGTCTGAGATTTCATGCTCAATTGGTGATAGAGCTTCATTCCTCTTTGGTGAACCATGTGTAGGTGTCTGCAGCTCAGAAACTTGTGACTCGATAACCACTTCTCTTGCCTGAGTAGGTTCTTCTCCTTCAAGTGTCAATTCCGCATCTTTGGAAGATTTAGCCTAGTCCCATTTTTAGAATTCATTTTCTTCAAAAATCACATCCCGACTATTAATGACTCTCTTGTTGATGGGATTGTAGAGTCAATATCCCATGGTTCTGTCACCATATCCAACAAGGATACACTTCTCTCATTTATCATCTAGCTTTGTCCTTCTTGCTTCTGGGATCTTGGCGTAGGCTATGGAGCCAATCACCCTAAGATGACTCACAATAGGCTTGTGAGTACTCCAGGCTTCATGTGGTGTCTTTGTATCAAGACTCTTCGTAAGACACTAGTCGAGTAGATAGACTGCACATGACACTGCTTCTGCTTAAAAACTCTTGGACACATTCTTATCCTTTAACATGCTCTCGGTTATGTTAAGGATTGCACGGTTCTTCCTTTCAGCTACACAGTTCAACTGGGGAGTGTAGGTCAGTGTGAACTGTATTTGAATCCCTTGTTGCCTAAGGAATTCTAGGAAAGCTTCGTTCTTGTACTCTTCTTCATGGTTTGATCGGAGTGACTTGATGCGATAGCCACTCTTTGAACTTGTCGAACACCTCTAACTTCCTTTTTAGGAAGTAAACCCAAGTTTTCCTACTGTAGTCATCGATAAAGGTGAGGAAGTATTGATTCTGTCCATTTGACAATGGTCTTAATGGACTACACACGTATGTGTGTACTAGTCAGAGCGACATGGTAGATCTCTAGTCGGCTTGCTTTCCAAAGCTGTTTCTGTGTTGTTTGCTCATAACATAGTTTTCACATATCATATTTGGGTGGTGGATGTTAGGTAAGCCTTTCACCATCTTCTTGCTTCCCAACTGTTTCAAACTTTCAAAATTCAAATGTCCATACCTTAGATGTCATAGCCAGTCTTTGTCTTTGATGATAGCGCTCAAACACCTTGGCATATCATGTTGGATGGCGAGAGGGAACATTCGATTCTTTGCCATTTATACTCGAGTAACGAGCTTACCTCGAGCGTCTGTTATTACCATCTGCTTATCTTTAAGACTAATTCGATAGCCTTTCTCCACAAGCTGTCCGAGACTAAGTATATTAGTCTTCATGACTGGCACATAGTACACGTTGGAGATAAAAACGTGGTCTCCATCCTTCCTTTTGATAAGGACATTTCCCCTTCCTCAAACTGGGGCTTTAGAGAGATCACCAAATGATATCTCTCCCTAAACTTTCTCATCAAGTTCATTCAAAAGATTTTTTCTTCCAGTCATGTGATTGCTAGCTCTAGAGTCAAGGTACCAAACATTTTGGTCCTGGTGGGTTGAACTGTGTGCCATCAGCATCAACGATACTCCTTTGCCTTTCTCCTTTTCTGCAAAGTTAGCATTTTCATTTATTTTGTGATTTTGGGGATTACCTCTGCACTCATTGTTGTAGTGTCCATACTTGTGGCAGTTGTAGCACTGAATGTTTCTCTTGTCTACGTTTGGACAGTTATTATATCTTCCTCTTCTTCCTTGTCCTTTGTCTTGTGGGATATAGTTCTTTCAATTTTACCCTTCTCTAGTGGGACCTCTTCTGCCTTTGTCACCTCCTCTGGAGTCAAAATTTTCATAATTTCTTCCACGAGATCCTCAGCCTCGTCCCTTCCTTGCTGTGACTTCCTCCCTTTGTCATATTTATCTATAGTGAGGGGCAACTTTTTTTGGAGGGCTTGCTCCAAAGCTTTATCATCACTCCTTCTGTTGACTTTCTGCTCATGGGCTTGAAGTGAGCCCACAAGTTCTTCTATGGACATGGTTTCCAAATCTTTTGTTTCTTCCATGGTCATAGCTATAAAATCATATTTTGGATCTATAAATCAAAAAAATTTCTCATAAATTCTCTCGTCATTAAGAGTGTCTCCATTTCTTCTCAACTGATTTGATACTACCATAACTCATGTATAGTAGTCAGCATTAGATTCAGTAGATTTCATTTTTAAAGATCGAAATCACCTCGCAATGTTTGAAGACAAATCTTCTTTACTTTGTCTGCACCTTTGTGTGTTCGCTAGAGAGATTCCTAAACTTCTTTGGATGTCTTGGAGAAAGCGATGATTTCGAACGTGGCCCCATCAAGGCCTTGGTAGATTATGGACTTCACCTTGCAATCCTTCTTTCGATCGGCTCGTAAGGTCGTTCTTTGAGCATCGAACATAGCTGCTTCGGCTTCTTTTGATGGGCTTTCTCTGTATCCATCTTCAACGATGTCCATGACATCCTAAGCACCTAGAAGAGCTCTCATTTGTATATACCAGTTGTCATAATTCTTCTGGGACAACTTTGGAATGACTGCTTAAGTAGCACCGTTCACCATTAAATTTAATATATAAAAAAAGAGAGATGGGGGTTGATTTTGGAAAATCTGATGCCACCAATGTGTTTAGAAGGTCGAAAAACCTTAGGAACCAACTTTGGGTTGCAAAGAACCGGTCCAAAAATCACTGAACCGGGTACAGGAAGTTCTAGTGGTTTAAACTGGGCTGGTTTAACTTAACAGCCATTTAATGGTGTCAGCACTTACCGGTAGGGCCATGTGGCGGATTCTATAGGTGCCATGTGTCAGCGGCTGGACGTGGTCAGAAGGCAGGTCGGGTCGTGTTTGGGTTAGGAGTTCGGGTTGTGCACGCGGGTCTCGGATCGAGTGGCTGGGTCGGATCTCACCAACAGAGCAAGGACGACGCGAATTTCACAATGGTAGGCTCAATTTGGATTTTGAGCAACTTCAAATCTGGGAGAAAATTGAATTTCTCCTCTGTTCATCTTTGTTTGGCAAATTTTGGTGTACCTAGACGCTCTGATACCATTGAAGGGTGGAGGGGACACTTAGTCACTAGTTGTGACTCAAAACTCAGTGAGAATCAATTGTAGAAACAATGTAATTCATTCTGAAAATAAATACAGAGGACTTAAAAAATAACTCTCTTTCTCGCTCACTGGTTATTCACTCCCTCAACACCTCTTAATACATTGTACACACACATATCTATTTATAGCAAATCATACAACAGTATAATCAACAATGGTGGGAATTAATCTTCAATGGAGGTGGGCTGGTAGGTGGAATAGGTTGCCTGCCGATCGCTAATGTCAACAGAAACGGCTGCCTTAATTTTCAATAGTCTTAACAAGCATATTAAAATCATGGAAAGATTAAGATCTATCAAGTTGTGGAAAGTAGTATCAATACAACGTTTTGTATAGAAAAGATGAAAAATTGTAGAAATGTATACTTTGTCAAATTTTCCATTCAAATGTCAAAATATTGGAAAATAAGGTAATATTTTTGAATTTTAAGTAAATTAGAAATGAAAAATATTTTTTTTCCCACAGCAGAACAATCCTTACTTTACTTCAAATTTAATATTATTTAATTTTCTATTGTTTTCATCTAACAAAATGGAGACTTAATAAAAGTTTATCCTTCGTGATTTATTACATTATTATTTAAAAGGAGACGTGGTATCTCTCAATCATATATCATTTTTTCACATACTCTAAAAGAAAACCTATAGTACGTATTCACAAATTATCATTTGCTGATAATATTTTAAAAAAATGAATAAACATGTAATTTGATAAACTATTCCCAATTTAGAATTTTTAAAGTATCTCTATAATTTTTCACCTTTTCTAATAATGTGAAATTTATAAATTAAATTTTAATTTTGAATGCCTAAAAATAAAAATCACTATATCCTTTTTCATCTATCATAGGTCAATAACAAGCAAAGTTATATCCTTGGATTTTGAACAACTATTTTTCTTTCTATTAGAATTATTAGTTTAGGTGCTTCATCATGTGATATTTTAGGTTGCGTAGTGTCTTAGAGGGCTACCCTTAATCAAATGGAGAACTTGGAATCGAAAGGGTAAAAGATGGGATGATAAATGGGTCTATCACATAATCCAATGGAGTTAACACTAAACTATTTCATCCTAATTAAGTGAGGTTAGAACACACAATTAATTATTATCAGTTTGATGGCCTGTAAGATACACCTAGATCTAAGGAAACCAATAGTCAATGGCTTGCATTAGTAGGCAGGGTTCGGGAGTATTATTGTTATCTAAGGGGAAGGTGCTAGCACTCCCAAAACACCCGTCCAACAAACGGTACTTGATTATCCTAAGTTTACCTTTAAATATAACTGATCAAGACATAAATTCTTTGCATTTTATTAAATTCATTTTATTAAAAAATAATGAAAAATGAAGCCAGAAAAATAAATAAACAAGGCATAATAGCACATATTCACAAACCACCTGCAAACACATGCAAAACCAAGGGAAAGTACACACATAACATACTGAATCATCTAATATATAGCAACAAAACTATTTAAGGCAAGCAAAGGGAATAGACATCATGTTATAAAAAATAAATTAAACAACTAAAAATACATGCAAGCACAAAAGAGCTTGTTAAACTATCAAGTATGTGTAAACAACTACAAAAAGCACCTAAGGAAGCATAATGAACAATTGAGCCAAACATGGGAGCATGTAGGCAAGACACACGTTTGTGCAAAAACAAGATAGCAAAATGCACATGAAAACAAACAACGACGATGACGACGACGACAGCAACAACAATAATACCAAACCTTTAGTCCCACTAGATGGGGTTGGCTACATGAATCTTTTTCCACCAATTTATGCAATTATGGACAATTTATGCAATTATGGAAAATTTGCTTCAACAAACTCAAGGCCATTAAATCCTTACCCACTATCTCATTCTAAGTTATTTTAGGTCTACTGCTACCCTTCTAGTATTACCCCTAAAATTAACTTTTTCACTCTTCTTCACTAGCGTATTATGAGGCCTATGTTGTAAGTGCATAAACAATCTGAGTCGTCCCTCCCTTGTCTTATCTTCTACAGGAGCTAGGTCTAACTAAACATGAATATGTATATCTTTTAACTTTCTACTACTCATCCGTCTAAGCATTCCAATCTCCACAACTTTTATTTTTTGAATATATTAATTGTTTCTTAGTCGCCCAACATTCTAATCCATACAACATAGTTGGTCTTATGATTGTCTTATAAAACTTCACTTTTAATTTTAAGGGTGTTTCACGATCACAAAAGCATGCTTAAAGAACTCCATTTTACCCAACCTGCTTTAACTCTATATATAACATCTTCTTCAATATTTCATTCAACTTGCATAATAGATCTATGTATCAAAATCTACTAGTGCTATTGATTTTTTCATCATCAAGTTTAACTTTGTCTCCAATATTCCTTCTACTATATATTTACTAAAATTACATTTCATATATTATGTCTTATTTATAATTCTCCTAAAACCTCTGGATTCTAAAACTTATCTCCATAATTTTAACTTGGATTCTACTCCACCCCTAGTTTAATCAATGAAGATAATATCATTTGCAAACAACATGCACCATGGAACCTCTTTTTGGATACTCTTAGTCAGTTCATCCATAACTAAATAAAATAGATAAGGGCTCAAATGAAGATCCTTGATGTACACTTATTGTGATTGGAAACTCTCTAGTTTTTCCATCTATAGTTCTAATACTTGTTAGTACTCCATCATATATATCCTTAATTATGCCGTATACCAACAACATACACTTTTTATTTTTTTTCTAAAACCCATGATGAAATTTTCCTAAGTACCCTATCATATGCTTTCTCTAAATCGATAAATACCATATGCAAGTCCTCTTATTTTTCCTAAACTTTTCCATTAATCTTATTCAAAGATATATAACATATGTAATAGATCTCTCAGACATAAAACCAAATTGATTTTCTGAGACCTTTGTTTCTAGTCTAAATCTTTACTCAACTATCATTTCCGCAGTTTCATTATATGACTCATGACTTCAATTCCATGATGGTTATTACAATTTTGAATATCTCCTTTATTTTTCTATATAAGTATTAAAATGTTTTTCCAACATTCGTTTGACATTTTTTTAATTTTTTTATAGTTGTATTAAATAAATTAGTTAACCATATAATTCTGTTATCACCTAAACATTTCAAAACTTCAATAGGGATGTTATCCACTCCTATAACCTTTCCATTTTGCATATTTTTTAGTATAAACTTAATTTCATTAACTCTAATATTTTGAATAAATCTCATATTTTTAGCCTTTTCCTCATTTTTCAAATTATAAGCTTAAGCCTTCTACTCAGTTTTAACTTCAGATCTTTCCTTTATATCTTCTTCCGTAACCAAAACAATATCATCCTTACTTTTTATACATTTTTCATTACCTAACTAAGTCCTTACTCTTTCTTTCTCTAGTTCTAGGAAGTTTAAATATGTCACTTTCCCCTTCTTTTGTACCTAATCTAGCATACAAATTATTAAATGATCTATGTTTAACTTCACTAATAACCTTTTTATACTTTTTAAAGTTTTTAATTCTTCTACTTTTTTTTTCGATGCTTTATACCAAATTCTTTTTGTCTTTACATATTTTTAAACATCTTGACCCTATCACCAACTTTCTTTTCTATTTAAGAATTTGCCTCTTGTTTGACTTAATATATATATATATATATATATATATATATATATATATATATATATTATCATTTCAATAGAGTTAGCTATCCTACTTTAAAGAGTGTTTGTATCTACACCATCCTCTATAGTCCAATTGCCATTTTTGATCATTTTATGTTTAAATTTTATTATATTTTCTCCCTTTAGGATCTACCACCAAGTTCTCTTATGTTGGTTTATTGTATCTTTTCTCTTCCAATTTTGATACATATATCAAACCCTAAAACTCAATGTTATGTGGTTAAGCTTTCACCTATGATAACTTTACAATCCTTACATGATAAATGATGAAACCCTCTTAGTTAAGAAGAAAATTATTTGACTTTTATTTTGTCCACTTTTGAGGGTTATTAAGCGCTCTTCTCTCTTCTTAAAGCAAGTATTCATTGTAATAAAATCATATGACATGGCAAAGTCTAAGATCATCTCCCTAGGCTCACTTTTGCCTTCATAGTATCCCTATCCTCCATGTATCATCTCCTAACATTTATTATCCCTTCCAACATATCTAGCTATTCAAACCTATTCCTATGAATATTTTCTCAGTCCCCAATATGGATTGTATAGTACTCATATCTTCTCAAAATTATCTCTTAAGATTTTCTACTAAACCTACTTATTGAGGAGCATAAGCACTAATGACATTTATAATCTCCTGGGCTAATATCTTCTTGATTTTTATAATTCTATTCCTTACTCCTTTAACATCTACAATCCTATCTTTTAATTTTTTGTTAACAATAATTCCTACATTATTTTTATGTTTTTCTTTTCTGGTGCACCAAAGTTTAAATCATGATCTTTTAATTTCTCTGGCCTTCTCCCTCACTCACTTAGTTACTCGAAGCCATATTAGATTAATTTTTCTTCTAATCATTGTGTCCACAATTTTCATACTTTTCCATAAGAAAACACACACGAATACAAATAATAGAAATAATAGCAAATGAAATGTCTGCTCAAAATTAGAAAGTCTAATAGAATCATCACTGAACGAACTTGAAGTGATTTTTCTAAACTAAGTGTCCCCTTAGAAAATGGTTGAGGATTACATAACCTCGAATTATTAACATTCACTATAAGGGAAGCGCACACTCCCACATGCACATGCAAAGTAAAAAGATATGCAAGCTACAATGCAAAATTTAACACTGAAATAGGCAACATTGTTTTTTTAGGGTAATAATGTACACTTTTGTTTCATTTTCAATTGTTTGTTTTTTGTGGTCATTTTGCTTGAAAATTTGAAGGGCTACCAAGTTTGGAGTTGGTTTCGAGGGAATATGCTATTGGTTAAGGGAAAATCTAGGATGTCCAAGATGTTGAGAGAAGGAGTATGAATTATTGATTCTAAGGGTTTATGGGCTACATGTGAGATGAACTCCAAGTATAGGTTATGGACTAAGTTTAGTGGGCTTTAGGTGTGGATTGCATGTTAGGCTTGAGTAGAGGTTCAAATGGCTTAGGTTTGGAGATATGCTTGGATCACTTGTAAAAAAGAAAGAAAACTTAATTGGGCCTCGATCTCATGCTAAAAAAACTAAGCTACCTTGGTCAATAAATGATGGAACTTATACTTACCCTCTATCATGCAGGTAGTGATGAGCTCACTTGAAGATGGATGCATGAAAACCTCCTCTTTTGCATGTACATTAAATTTTCTTGCTTTATTTTGAGACACTAAGTTACATGTATAATATAAATAGTGTGTTGTGATATGGATCATATAATGAAAATGCATAGTGGAATAAACAACAAGAAATAAATAACATAACCAAAAAGAACAACAACACAAAGATTTACGTGGTTCGGAAAAGCCTACATCCATGGAAGCAAAAGGCACACAAATTTCACTATGGAAATCACAATGTACACAATACACTTCAATAATGATCACTCTTACTCTCAAAATATGCCCAGATGACATATATGGAGTTTCCTCAGAGGTTTCCCCCCATTTGAACAACTACCCAACATTCAAAATTCAAAAATTCGAACAAACTGCCGCAACCTAGGCACCCCTTATCGACGAACACAGGGTTTCGTCGATGAAACCAAGAAGAACCTTTGTCGAAGAATACAAGGCTCTCGTCAATGAAGCTAGACGACTAAAATTTCCTGCTCTCTGTAATTATTGGTCAACGAGCTTCAGAGCCTTCATCGATGAACCTCTGCTGTTCCCTCATCAACGAGCATAGGCCCTTCGTCAACGAGTCTTGCGGTGCTACCCCCTTCATGTTTTTTCTCCTTCTTTCTTTGTTTATCAAAACAGAAGTATAAGAGCCAGAAATAACAATCTCCACCATGGCGATTATACGTCCCTTAGGAGAATCTAAAAAACATGAGCTACTTCACCTTGAACGTAAAAACGCTTGGTTGGGTATGTCTCCCTTGTATCACTTGGAGACATGGAGTAAGTCCAAGCAATGCTTGAACTTCTCTGAAGTAACTGATTTCTTCAGAATATTCGCTACATTTTTAGATGTGTGAATTTTCTCCAACACATGTTCACCTGAAGCAATCAATTCCCGAACCCTGTGGAACCTCACATCTACGTGCTTGGTCCTAGCATGGTATACCTAATTCTTCGCCAAGTAAATGACACTCTAACTATCACAATGCAGCACCACACCATCTTGCTATAACCCCAACTCTCTAACTAAACCAGTAAGCCACAATGCTTCCTTTGCAGCTTCAACAACTGTCATATATTCTGCCTCAGTTGTAAACAATGCAACCAGAGACTATACCATGGATCTCCAACATACCGGTCCTCCTACAAGGGTAAACACATATCTCATTGTAGACCTTCTATCATCCATAACTCCAGCATAATCTGCATCAACAAACCCCATAATTGAAGGACAACCCTATTGCTTTTCGAACATGATACCATATCCTGATGTGCCCCACAAGTATTCGAGTATCCATTTTATAGCTTCCCTATGCTGCCTTCCTAGATTAGAGAGGAACTTGCTCACCATGCTTACCGCATGCGCCAAATTTGGCCTTGTACATGCCATGACATACATTAAACTCCCCACAACACTACCATAGAAGACCTTTGACATGTCCCAGATTTCTTCATCCGAACTTGGGCAAACTGTAGTAGACAAATTGAAATGATTCACTAGATGTGTACACACCAGTATTGCATCAGCCATGCTAAACCTCTCCAACACCTTCTGAACATAACCGCCCTGAGATAACCATAATCTCCCTACAGTACTGTCACAGCGAATCTCCATCCCAAGTATTTTCATGGCTGAACCAAGATCCTTCATGTCCAATTCCTTATGCAATAGGTCATTTAATTGATTCACCTTAGTTAAATCCTTTGCAGCTATCAACATGTCATCGACGTACAATAACAAGAAAACAAAAGAACCATCCTCAAGTTTATTCATATAAACGCAGCAATCATACTCACACTATTTGTAGCCAATCTTCATCATATACGAATCAAACCGTTTATACCATTGCCTTGGAGACTGTTTTAGACCATAAAAAGATTTCTTCAACTTGCAAACAAAATTTTCTTTTTCTAGTTCAATGAATCCCTCTGGCTATACCATGTAGATTTGTTTCTCCAAGTCATCGTGAAGAAACATCGTCTTCACATCCATTTGTTCCAAATGAAGATAGTAATAAACTACCAACCCCAACACAATTCTGATAAAAGTATGTCGGACCACTAGATAAAAGATCTCATCATAAAATATCCCCTTCTTTTGTGAGTATCCTTTTGCCACCAACCGTGCCTTGAATTTATTTTCTTCCTTTTCAGATATTGCCTCCTTCTTCTTGTACACCCATTTGCACCCAATCGGTGTCTTCCCATCTGGAAGCTCCACCAACTCCCAAGTTTTGTTCTTATGCAGTGGTTCCATTTCCTCAATCATTGCTCTCATCCACTATCTTTCTCCTGGTCGTGCACTGCCTTTTGAAAAGAAGTTGGATCGTTGCAACAAGTAAGGAAAGCATAAGATACTAACTCATCAAAATCATGCCTTAATAGAGGTCTAATAATGCGTTTGGATCTCCATATATGAATATCGTCAACTTGCTGGTTTCTCAAGCTAGAGCTCCCTACAACAACGCGACCATGATCATTTTCATTGCCCTGAGCTTCCAACTCCACCTACACAACATGTTCATCACTGCCCCAGCTTTTTGGCTCTTGTTTATGTTCATCAAACTCTTAAGTACGCTTCACCATAGCCTTCTCATTAAAGACTACATCTCTACTGATCACCACCTTGTTTGCCACTGAGTCCCACAACTTACACCCCTTCACATCCTTTAGATATCCTAAGAAGATGCAATAATGAGACTTCAGGTCAAGCATAAACCTCTCCTCACTAGACACGTGGATATAGTCTTGACACCTGAATAGCTTCAATTTGGAGTAGTCTACTGCATTTTCTATCCAAACCTCTTGCACCACTTTACCGGCTAGTGATAGCCTTGGTGATCGATTAACCATAAAATAAGTCATACAAACTGCCTTGGCCTAGAAGTTCTTCAATAGCCTTGCATTCAATCTGATACATGAAGTCCTACCAGCAAGAGTCCGGTTCATCCGTTCTGCCACACCATTTTGCTGAGGTGTTCGGTGAACTATAAAATGTCTCTTGATGCCCTGCTCTGCACAAAACTCCATAAACCGAGAATCAACGTACTTGGTCCCATTATCCGACCTTAAGTATTTGATTCTCCTCCCTGTCAAGTCTTCCACTCCAGCCTTCTAAATCTTAAAATTGGCAAATGTACTAGATTTGTGACGCAGGAAGTAAACCCAAACCTTCCATGAGTAATCATCAATGAAACTAACATAGTACACATGTCCACCCTTTAATGCAACTCTAACTGGCCCCCAAACATCTGAATGTATATAGTCAAGAATTCCTTTTGTCTTGTGAGTAGCTTATTTGAATTTTGCCCTATTCTATTTTCCAAGAACACAAAACCTACAAAATTCCAACTGACATGTTTTCAAACCTTTCAATTATTTTCTCTTGTGTAGTTCTTTCATTCCATATTCTCCCATATGCCCAAGATGCATATGCCACAAGACGGTCTCATCTAATTCAGCATCCACGGTTGCAACTCCACCTACAACGGTAGTTCCTTGCAATGTGTAAATATTTCCATCTAGTTTCTGTCCTTTCATTACAATCAGATTACCTTTCCATACCGACAAGACTCTACCTTTGTACTTGTAATTAAAGCCATTGCAATCCAAAGTACCAAGAGATATTAAACTCTTTCTCAACTCAAGTATATGTCTTACATTACACAATGTTTATATAACACCATCAAACATTTTTATCTTTACATTTCCCATGCCAACAATCTTGCAAGAAGCAACATTACCTAATAAGAACTGATCTAGAATTTACTAACCTGTAAGTGTTGAACCACTCCTTGTTTGGAGCCATGTGATAAGAACATGTCGAATCAAGTATCCAAGAGTTCGTTAGATTATTCGACTCCGCTGAAACTGATAGAACATCACCATCCACTGAATCCTCTTCTTAAACAACATTCACAGATTTAAAAATCCTCTTATGCTTATTAGCATTTCCCTTCTTCCAATTTGGACATTCTGGTTTCACATACCCCTTTTTACCGCATTTATAACATCGGATTTCCTTCTTCTTCTTGGATTGATTTTGAGATTTCTGATTAGACCCATTTTCAAACTTTCCTTTGCCTCACTCATTTCTACCGTTTACCACAAGTCCTTCTCCTTCATCACATATTTTCAAACTTGGATGAAAATTTTACAAAGCATTTGTTACCTCTTCCAAATCAAGTGTTTCTCTTCCCCACGTAAGAGTGGTCAAAAGATTTTCGTAGGTATGAGTTGAGGGCAAAGAATTTAACAACATCAAAGCCTTATCATCCTCATCAAACTTCACATCAACTCTCACAAGATCACTTATGATTTGATTAAACGCATTGATGTGTTGATCTATACTAGATCCTTCTACCATCTTAAGCCAATATAAACGCTGCTTAAGAAAAATTTTGTTATTGAGGGATTAAACATGTACCGACTTTCTAACTTTCGCCAAATAGCCGTTGGAGAATCCTCCTCCATCACCCGATAGAGAACTTCGTCGGCTAAACACAAGCGTATTGTCGACGCTGCCTTTGCTTTCAAATCTAACCATGTTGCCTCATCCATTCCTTATTGCACAAGAATATCTTTCACTCTCCTTTGCATAAACCGAAGTTTCCGATTCCATCGAATTTGACAATGTCAAATCTTGTAGAAGACGATCCCACTGCCATAACAACAACCGCTCTGATACCAATTTGTTGTGATATGGATCGTATAATGAAAATGTATGACAGAATAAACAACAAGAAATAAATAACACAACAAAAAGGAACAACAACACAAAGATTTATGTGGTTTGGCAAAGCCTACATCCACGGAAGCAAAAGGCACACAAATTTCACTATGAAAATCACAATGTACACAATATACTTCAATAATGATCACTCTCACTCTCAAAATATGCCCAGATGACATATCTAGAGTTTCCTCAGAGGTTTCCTCTCGTTTTCCCAACTACCCAACGTTCAAAATTTAAAAATTTAGACAAACTGACGCAGCCCAGGGGCCTCTCGTCGACGAACACAAGGCTTCGTCAACAAGACAAAGAAGAACCTTTGTTGAAGAATACTGGGCTCTCATCGATGAAGTCAGGAGTCTCAAATTTCCTGCTCTTGGTAATTATTTGTCGACGAACTTCAGAGCCTTCATCGACAAACCTCTGTTGTTCTCTTGTCGACGAGCATAGGCCTTTCGTTGATGAGTCCTGCTGTGTTGCCCCCTTCATGTATTTCCTCCTTCCTTCTTTGTTTATCAAAATAGAAGTATAAGAGCCACAAATAACATAGTGCAAGAAACGAAACAAAAAAAAACAACTTAGATTTTATGTCACTTGGTGAAGTGGCAAGAAGGGATGTGAGGGAATTTTAAACAATAAGAGGAAAGAGGGATTTCTTGACCCCTTGGTAATTGCTTATATTAGGAATCTCAATATTTTACTAAAATCCCAATTTTTAATTGAAATTTGCGAGATTTTTAAACAAATGGAAAAAAAAAAAAAAAAAGGGAGGATTGCAATGGTTTGATTTTGTTGTACGATGCCCCCAAAAAAATGGAATGTCGACATAAATAACTTATCATATCTTTAGATTTTGAATGACCTAGAGTGATTTTAGAAAAGCTTGAACTAGACATTTAATTTTTCAAATCAAAATCACTTAAAATCTAGAAATATGATTGGTAGTCGAAAATATGACGTGATTAGGCTGTATAACCTAATAATTTATCATATTTTATCGAGTTGTATTTACGCTTCCTTTCATAGTTAATTAAAGTTTGACTATTATTATTTTCCATTTATTATTCCTATAATTTCAACTCCATCATTTATCATTGGAATCTTATTTTGAGATTTACTTTGTAACTTGTCAGCATCGATTTTATGGGGATTCCAAACCCTTTAAATCGATTGAAGAGGTCTTGAAAAATGTTACTATTCGAGGTTATTTCAACTCTGCTCAAGCTATAGCAGATTATGCGGAAGTGCTCACATATCTTAAAGAAACATTAAATGCAAAAAAGTCTCCAACAATTGTCATCGGAGGATCTTATGGTGGAAGTGAGTTACTACAAATCCTAACCTTTTGATTTAATCGACTAAACTCACAATCAAATACACAAATTGATATGCACAGAAAGGATAAGCACGATTCAATAATTAAATAAACGCGCATCATTTTTTTCAATTTACTTTTTTCAGTGCTTGCATCATGGTTTCGGCTCAAGTATCCCCACATTGCCCTCGGAGCTCTAGCCTCATCAGCGCCTATCCTGTGGTTCGACGACATCACACCACACAATGGATATACTTCAATTGTAACCAAAGATTTTAAAGTAATAGCAATCATCTATAGTTTATTAAGCATATATTTCGTATAAGCTAGTAAACATGCACATATATTGAATGTGATTGCATATGAGTAATGCCGCATGAAATATTTTTATAATTTTTAAGAAATTTTTCAAATGTATTTTTTAAAAAAGATATAAAAAAAAAAGATTTCATCATAATTTAGTTTATAAATATTAAAGAGTGAATTTTTGAAGTTATTTATAAATATTAATACTTTTTTAAATTAAAAAAAAAAAATACAAATATCGATGAGATACCATGTAACATCTTGTAATATAGGGGCATGGAAAGTATTAAAAATACAAGATATAATGTGGCAGTAACGCTCTAACTAAGATTATTAGAAATATTACAAAGCATTATAGAAAAAAAATATATAAGTAATTAGTTCTTATTCTAAAAGAATATGACATGAAAAGTATAAAAAAAAAAAAAATGCAAGATGTAATATGACATGAATGCTCTAATTGAGATTATCAGAAATATTACAAAGCATTATAGACAAAAAAAAAATTATACGTAATTAGTTCTTATTCTAAAAAAATATCAATATATGATTTCTTCCATGAAAATATTTAAAAGTTTATTACAATTTTTTAATTGTAATTAAAAATTTTATTGCCTGCTATTTTTTTGTTACCAACCAATTATTAATGAGTTTTTTTTATTTTTAATTTTTAAATTTATTGTTTGGAGGATACTTCTTGGTCCGCAATTTCATTTATAAAATTAAGCTTTTAGAAATTATATCACTATTTATTTCAATGATGTTAGATACTTCATAATAATTTTAGAAGAAATCAAGAAATTTACCTATTTTATTTTGGTATATATATTTTATTTAACATTTATAACACCATTAAATTTATTTATTTATTTTTCAAATTAAATGGATTTTATTAGATTCAATATTGACATGTTTAAAATAAAGGTTTTAAACATATATTTATATAGTATTATTGAATTTTACCTTTTTTTTTAAATACTTGTCTTACTTATAAAAGATAATAATATTATTTGTCCACATCATTTAAAATATTTGTATTTTTATATATGATGTGTGTATACATTCGTTTTTGTGTTCAAACTTTAATGTATCTAAAATAAATTTTATAAATGTATTTATCTAATTTTGGTAGAATTTATTTTCTTTTAAAAATATTTTGTATTGCTTTGAAAACTAGGGATAGTTTTGTCATAAAATGATTTACTTTATTCATATTTTTATTAAATTATTATATTATTTTCAGTTTATTTTATTTTCTAGCTAAATAGAAAATTTTTTCTTCACGTTCAAACTTTAAATATTAGAAATTATAAATGTAATTTTATCTAATTTTGGTTTAATTGATTTCACATGCACATATATATATATATATATATATATATATATATATATTATAGAACATTACTTATTTTAAACCGATATATAATAAATATATAAAATATATATCTTATAATATAATATTTTAATAATCTAAATAGAAATTTATCTTTCAAGAGCATTTTGGAACTTAGGTCAGTTGCTTTTATGCTATTTTAAACCATGCCCACATGCATGAAATCTGCTTGTCGTGAAGACTAACAAGGCGAGCACATATAATGCATGCAGGAAACTAGTGAGAGTTGCTACGAGACTATACGTGCATCATGGACTCAAATCAAACAAATAGGCTCTACGCCTGATGGTCTTTCATTCCTCAGCAGGAAATTTAGAACATGCTCGTAACTATACAATCTCTGCCATTGACTTCTATATATATAATACAAGTTTACATATAGATTTAATTTTTGTAACTATCTGATTAATAACATCTATGGCTTTGTGGATCAGCCCTTTAAACGACTCTTCAGAGCTGATGAACTACCTGGTCGATATATATGAAGGGGCAGCGCAATATGATCTTCCGCCATACTACCCAGTTAACAGGATATGTTCAGGTATTGATGGAGGATCCCAGCAAACTGATATTCTCAGTAGGATATTTGCTGGATTAGTTGCTTATATTGGGAAAAGATCATGCTATCACACAACTACTCCGCCAACAGAAACATCCTTGGGTTGGCAATGGCAGGTGACCTAATTTTTTCATCAACTTTCAAAATTTCCTTATTTTTCACTGCCAAGAAACTGCACTTTTCTTTTCTTAGATTAATAATTTTATTTGGAAAAGCAACAAGAAAGACACTACATTCTCTATCCATTGAATACTGTCAAACTTATTTTGTTACTTGGACCATCAATCCTTGTACATATAAGTGTTCAGTTAATTATTTTTGAGAGAAATTGCTCTTGGGAGTACTTAATTAATTCGATAAGAATTATGCTTGCATTTAACCAAATATAGTTGATGATGACTGATTATGTTTCTTTTATATAGACTTGTAGCGAAATGGTGATGCCCTTTGACTTTGCTACTGAAAAAGATAGTATGTTCTCTCCACCAACCCCATTTAATCTTAGTAGCTTCATTGAGGACTGTAACAAATCTTATGGTATCCCTCCCCGCCCTCATTGGGTGACAAGTTATTATGGAGGTCATGTATGTATATTTCTTTATCCATATTTATAAGTTATATGTTAATTTATAATGTTTCCATATATATTTAATTCTTATGTAACCTTATTTTATCATATCATTTCGAAAAATTGTTATGCTCTACAGGATATAAAGTTGGTTCTCCAAAGGTTTGGAAGTAACATTATTTTCTCGAATGGGCTAAGAGACCCTTACAGCATTGGCGGGTAACTTTAAAATTATAAGAAAGAAAAAGATGTATACTATGCTGTTAAAATAGATAGTTTAATTTTATAAGCTTATCAATCTACCTTGGAAACTAAGGTCATGGGTGACTTTGGTGATCCCAAGGTCACCCGTTCAATTCCCTTTTAAGGCACTATGTTGGTGAAATACCAGAGGTGTGTCAATGGGCGAGCGACTTTTATCCCTTGGGTTTGGTGTCGTCCCATAGTGTCCAAAGTGGCGCGATGGTGGCTGTAGTCCTCGGGTTGTCCAAAAAAAAAAAAAAAATCTAGTGTGGAAACAATATATTTTTCATTTTAAAAAAAAAATAGTGTTGATATATTATTTTATGGAATACTTACATGCTCTAACTATTTATGATTTTTGTTTGCATATCTGCTTGGTTGGCTATAGGGTGTTGCAGAATATATCAGATAGTGTTGTTGCCATCTCCACAATTAATGGTATGTATTAGATTATTTCATCTTAAATTATTTTCTGTTATAAAATTATATAGAAATTAATAATAAAATAAATGGAGATGAGCAAAAAAATAAATGAAGACGAGACTGAATTTTTATGTGGTTCGGATATACCTACTCTACGGGTAGATGGGATCAAAGTTTCACTATTTTAGGGGAGAATTACAAAGTGATACGAATTTGACCTTGTACAAAAATATCCATCTTTTACCTTATATATCTCTCTTTTTTCTTTCTCTCTTCTCTTCCTTATTTCTCTTCTCTTTCATCCGTTATATTCTCTTCTACGTGTATACCTCTCACCTCAATCTACTTCTTATATAGGCATATTGAGATCTAAATGCATGATAATATATTATTATTATCTATGTGAGTAATGAAGAGACATCAATGATGGAGCATCCATGTGATGCATGTGGAGAGTAGGTGGTTGTCAGCCATGTGATTGACAACCACCATGCTTTATTTTATAATACTCCCTCTTGGTTGTCAATCATATATTCACTCCTTTTGCTAAAATCTTTAAAATGTCTCATTTCGATGAGATGAACCAATTTTTTGAATGTTATAGTTGTCAAAACTTTGCTCAACAAATCAGTTAAATTATCAATTGATCGAATTTTTTGAACATCTATATCACCATTCTTTTGAAGTTCAAGTGTATAAAAGAATTTTGGAGACATATGCTTCGTTATGTCACCTTTTATGTATCCTCCTCTCAGTTGAGCTATACATACAACGTGGTCTTCATATAAAACTGTTGGAATATCTTTGATTGATTGAAAACCAAAATTTTTTTGGATATGTGAAATCATTGATCTGAACCATACACATTCTCTATTAACTTCATGCATAGCTAGTATTTCAGAATGGTTAAAGGATGTTGCTATAATCGTCTATTTTACTGATTTCTGAGATATAATAGTTTTTCCATAAAGAAATATATACTCAGCTTGAAATTTAACATTGTGAAGATCAGATAGATATCCAACATCTACTTATCCTACTAGTTTAGATTTGGAATCCAATGAGTAGAATAAACCCAAGTCAGATGTACCTCTTAAATATCGTAGAATGTGTTTTAATTCCATTCCAGTGTCGCCAAGTAGGAGCATATCTATATCTTTGTAGTAGATTTACAGAAAATGTAGTGTCGGGTCTTGTACAATTTGCCAGATACATCAAAGAGCCGATAGCACTTAAATATGGTACTTTAGGACTAAATAATTCCTCCCCTTTATCATGAGGTCGAAATGGATCTTTCTTAACATCAAGTGATCGTACCATCATTGGAGATCCCAAAGGATGAACTTTGGCCACATAGAATTGCCTTAATACCTTTTCGGTATATTTAGACTGATGAACAATAACTCTACCATTTATATGTTCAATCTCTAGGCCAAGACAATATTTGCTATAACAATTATAGAAAATCCAGATTCTGATCCTTTAATAAAAGTTCATGGACAAATTGGATCATTTATGAGTCATTCTTTCACAAGGTACTCACTTAATCGATTGTACCACATGCATCCAAATGGCTTAATTCATATAAAGATTGTTGGAGTTTAACTGAATATAAATTTCTGGGATTTGCTTCAAGCAATTCAAATCCTTCAGGTATTTTCATATAAATTTCACTATCCATCGATCCATATAGGTATACTGTTACTATGTCCATAAGACGTATGCTCAGTCATTCAGCGACTGCTAGCCCAATTAAGAATTTGAAAGTGATTTCATCCATTACGAGAGAATATGTCTTCTTATAATCAATTTCGGGTTTCTGTGAGAAACCTTGTACCACAAGTCTTGCTTTATATTGAGTAATTTCATTATTTTCATTTCGTTTGCGCATAAATACCCATTTCTATCTAATGGGTTGGACATCTCTTAGTGTTTGTACTACAAGTCCACAAACTTCTATTTTTAATAGAGTTTATTTCTGCTGTGATAGCCTCTTGAATTCCATTTTGACCAATCACTTCTATATCGACATTTATCAATAGATTTAGGTTCAGCATCCTTATTACTTTTGGTAATGTCAGTAGTTACTATATATGCAAATGTGTTATTGACAACTTTATTTCTATACCACATTTCTCCTATATAATGAATTGAGATCTCATTATTATTTCCAGGTATCTGTCTCTTTTCAAGGGATGTCTCTTCAGGAGTTTTCTCTTTAATTAGGAGATTCCTCTTCCGAAGGAATTTTCTCTTTAGGAGATTCCTCTTTGGGAGGTTCGATAATAGGGATTTCATTTTTAGGAGAAATGAGTTTGTGAATGTCGAATGGATTATTCACCTCTGTAACCTCTTCTAGAGTGTTTACAGATTTTAGTTTTCTCCATCTGGGAGTTTTATCTTTTGCACCATCAGACCTTCCATGTTTAACTTGTGGCTTAGGTTTATTAGCTGACTGTTATCCTTCAAGGACATTAATACATGTTGGAATATTTGTAGCAGGTATGTGAGATTTTAGTATAGCCTTGGTATCAGCAAAAGAATCTGGTAACTGATTTGCAATTCCTTCCAAATGTACAATCTTATTAACTTCCAGTTCACTTTGATTTGTATGAGAATCTAAATGAGATAAACTCATGGCATTCCCTACGATTTCATCCTGTGCTTTAGGCACTAATTTTGCTCCCTCTAATGTAAGGAATAATGTTTCATCAAAATGACAATCTTGAAATCGTGCTTTAAACAAATCACCCGTTAAAGGTTCAGGATATCTAATAATAGAAGGAGAATTAAAACTAACATATATACCAAACTTATGTTGAGGACTCATTTGAATTCTTTGAGGAGGGGCAATAGGAATATATACAACACAACCAAAAGTTCTTAAATAAGAAATATCAGGTTGTTGCCCTGAAACTAATTGCATAGGTGAAAGATTATAGTAAGCAGTTAGCCTTATATGGACTAGTTATGCAACATGAAGAAAAGCATGTCCCCAAACAGATAGAGGCAATTTGATTCTCATTATCATAGGTCTAGCAATGAGTTGAAGTCTCTTAATAAAAGATTCAGCTAAACCATTTTGTGTATGGGTATGAGCAACTGGATGTTCGATGTCTGTTCCAAGTGGCATGCAAGAGTTATCAAAAGTTTTGGATGTAAATTCACCAACATTATCCAAATGAATTGATTTAATTGGATAATCGGGAAAATGGGCTCATAATCTAATCAATTGAGAAAGAAGTCTAGCGAATGCAATATTACAAATAGAAAGTAGAGAAACATGTGGCCATCTAGAAGATGCATCAATTAAAACCATGAAATATCTAAATGATCCAGATGGTGGATGTATTGGTCTGCATACATCACTATGAATTCTTTGTAAGAAACTAAGAGATTCAAGACTTACTTTTGAAATAGACAGTTTGACAATTAATTTCTTTTGAGTGTAGGTAGTACACATAAAATCACTCGACAAAAGAATATTCTGGTTCTTTAGTGGATGACCAAGTGAATTCCCAATGATTCTTCGCATCATTACATCTCCAAGATGTCCAAGACGATCATGCCAAAGTGTAAACAACTTTGGGTCATTGCACTTCTGGTGCAAGACATTATATGATTCTACTACTTTAATCTTTGTATAATATTGTCCTGAAGATAAAGTTGGTAGTTTTTCTAAAATTTGTTTCTTCTCAGAAACAATAGCTGCCTTTATTTGTGGTTTCAATATGATATCCATTGAGTCTTAAATCTTTAAAGATTAACATATTTCTTCTGCATATGCTGGAATATAAAGCTTCATTGATTTTTAATAGAGTACCAATGGGTAACTTTATATTAGCTCTTCTAGAGTCTTAAATTATATTTGTAGGCCTAGATATTGTATTAAAATTCATTGAGGATATATTTAAATGATGAAAATATTTTCTATCTCGAAGAATTGTGTATGTTGTAGCACTGTCAACTAAACAAACTTCTTCCATAGGCATCTTAGACTCGCTCAAAGCTTTAGGACAATCCCCACTACAATACATATTTTAAAAATCCATTTTTTATCATACGGTAATAAATTCAAACATAATATTGCTTACTTTAAATTATTACATCATTGTTTTCATCTTGATTTATAAGAAAATTAACAACATCAAGATATACAGAGTTTGATGGTCCAGTATTAAAATCTATTGGAATAACATTATCAGAAAAATTTGTTTCAACTTCTTTACTCTTTTCCTTTTCTTTTATAGATGCTCGATATAGATCTACCAAGTGTCTAGACATACGATAGGTACGCGACCAATGACCTCTTCCTCTGCATCTGTAACATTTAGTTTCATGATGTCTGGGCCGCTAATTCTGATAATTTGCCCGCTTCTGGGGGTCATCCCTCTTTTGAGGTTTTGTTACCTCATGTCAATGTCAGTAATTATTTCAACCACGACTATGACCATACCCACGACCATACCTTCGGCCTCATCCTTGACCATGAGATGTGTTTACATTCACTTCAGGGAATGAGGGTCAAACCAGCTGGACGAGTTTGGTGATTTCTCATCAAAAGCTCGTTATTATGTTCAACGACAAGAAGACATGATATAAGTTTGGAAAATTTAGTAAATTTCCTCTCCCTATATTGCTGCTGTAGGAGCACATTAATGGGATGGAAGGTAGTAAAAAAATTTTCTAACATGTCTTCATCAGTAATATTTTCTCCACATAATTTTAGATTTTAACTAATCTTATGTAGATATGAGTTATATTCGCTCACTGTTTTAAAATCTTTCAACCTTAGGTGCAACCATTCATATCGAACTTTTGGTAAAATCACTGTATTTTGAACGTCAAACCTATCATTTAAATTTCTCCATAGGACGAGTGAGTCTTTAACAGTAAGGCATTCCATTTTTAACTCTTCCTCTAAATGATGTCGGATAAAGGTCATGGCTTTTGCGCAATCCTACAGGGATGCGGAATTTCCATCTAAAGTAGCATTTTTCAAGTTCATTACATTTAGATGGATTTCTACATCAAGAATCCATGACAAATAGTTGTTTCTTTTGATGTTAAGGGGAACAAACTCAACTTTGCTTAGGCTTGACATCTAAATAAATTAACAATAATAAAGTGATTTAGAAAAGCGAAATGTAAAATTTGATATAATAATGAGATAATAATATATTATTTTCACCATTTCGGGGTTACTTATTATTTTATTTATTTATTTATTTATTTATTTATTGTTTAAATTTGTACTATTCAAGAGAATGGTTCCAATTTACAATATTAAATTGTGGCAATAATTTTTCACCCATTCTAGAGATTAAATATATGGATAGCAAATTTAAATATATAGTATCTCTTTTGGAGATAAAGAATTTGACATGAAAGATTTGGGTAGTGTTAGGAAGATTCTTGGGATGGAGATTCGCAGGGACAGAGCTGCAGGGAGATTGTGGTTATCTCAGAGGAGCTGCGTTGAGAAGGTGTTGGGGAGGTTTAGCATGGACAATATTAATGCAAAATCAGTGAGTACACCATTGGTGAATCACTTTAGGTTGTCTACCACCTTGTGTCCAAAGAAGGATGATGATATTCGTTGCATGTCAAAGGTCCCATATGTCAGTGCAGTGGGGTGCTTGATATATGATATGGTTTGTACAAGACTAGACTTGGCACAAGCTGTCAGTATGGTGAGCAAGTTCTTTTAAAATCTGGGCAGAAGGCATTAGGATGCAGTCAAGTGGATTCTCATATACTTGAGGGGTACTACATACTTTGGCATTATGTTTAGCACACAATAGGATAATCCTTCAGTGGTAGGTTATGTGAATGTAGACTATGCGGGGGAGTTGAATGACAGGAGGTCTACCACATGGTATGTATTCACCCTTGTGGGAGGGCCTATTTGTTGGAGGTCCATGGTGCAGTAACTTGTTGCATTATCTACTACTGAATTGGAGTACATAGTAGTGGCCGAGGTTACTAAGAAAGCATTGTGGGTTAGAGGATTGGTCAAGGAGCTAGGTATTCAGTAAGTGGAGTTAAGTTGCATTGTGATAGTTAGAGTGTCATCTTTTTTGTGAAGAACCAGGTGTATCATGTGAGGACCAAGCACATAGATGTGTAGTTTCACAAGATTAAGAAATTGGTTTCTTCTGGGGAACTATTGTTTGAGTAAGTTTTCACGTATGAGAATGCAACAGATATGTTGACAAATCCTATTACAACAGACAAGTTCAAGAATTGCTCGGACTTGGTCAACGTCTTCAATTGCTAGATGGGAGGCGTCTCAACCTACTACCCCAGGTGGAGCTATGAGTTATGCTTTTGTATTTCTCGTAAGGGGTGAATATTCACCAAGGTAGATATTGTTGGAGTATATGGCTCATATTGAGTGGAATGCATGCAAAGGTGAAGCATGGTGAAGAAAAACAAGGAAGTCGGGCTATAGGAGGAACAATCAATGGTTTAATCAACGGTTTGATGAAACTGTCAACAGTTTTGTTTGGCGCAGATTTCAAATTTTGAATTGGGAAGATTAGTAGGTTGGGGATTCATAGGCAAAACCTCTGAGGATTGTTATAGGGGTATTTTAGGAACTTCCTAAGTTCTTGGTATGTGTAGGGTTAGCATATAAACAATATTATAACCCTTGTTTGAGGATTGATAGTGAAATTCAGCCGCTTGCTCTCGGGGATGTAGGCATATTATCGAACCACGTAAATTATTGTATTATGTGTTTATTTGCTTTCCATATTATTTGTGTGTGATTGTATTTTCATATTATTCATCATTGATTTCTACATTGTTTGATTCGAAAAGATTTATTTGTTCGTTGCGCATTGATATTTTGCACAACAATAATAAATAAATAGAAACCATAATAAAAAAAATATCCCTATGCAAGACCTAGGAGACTATGATATATACTTAATTTGGAAATCTCTTAATATAAACTTTATTTTGCAGGATCTCATTGCCTGGATATACTTATAGCAAACCAAACCACTGATCCAGAATGGTTGGTCATGCAACGAAAAGTCGAGGTTAAGATCCTCGAAGGATGGATATCACAATACTACTCAGACCTCTCTATTTCCAATGATTTTGGAGAATAATCACAATGTCTCTGGAAAATAACAATAAAAGATGGGTCTAATGCTACTTTACAAATAAAGAATTTGGAAGTTGAATAAAAAGAACTAATTTTTGTGGAGAATAATCAAAATGCCTGAATCAAAATCATCACAATTTGAAGGGTTTATACATATATATATATATATATATATATATTATATTATATGTGAACACGTAATAGTTGAATATCTAATTTAAATAAGTATTAACAATCACAACTATTTGAATATTGGGCAATGTATTAATTGTATGAATGAATCTCTACCACATTTATGTATGTTGACATAAAAAATCAACTCTCTATTTTCATGTTTGTAACTCATTATCAATAACAAACAACTGAGGGAAAAAAAGAGCATAAGAGGCCCTCGTTAAACTCCGATGGCCTTCTCAAATGCTTTAGCCAGTGTTGATAGTGAAAGAATGTAATCAGTATGGCCATGTTAAATCTTTCCTACCTTCCTTTCCCCCACCCTTCCTTTTTATCTTACTCTTTTAAATGATCTATATTAATAAGGAGTCACCCAATAATTTGGAGCGGGTTGCACCTTCATTATACCTTATATTAATAGGGAGGTTACTCCTCCATTTTGAGGGAGTTATACATCCTCATTCTTTAAATTAATGGAGGGTTACTTCTCAATAATAGGATCTAGATGAGTTATATTTATGATTTTACAATGCCTATTGACACCCCATTTTGTCTCTAGCGTTGCTTAGTAAAACATGGTTTCATTTTTTATACCTCTTAATTTTCAAGGGTCTCAAATTAGAAAAATTGGTTTTGGGTGACACTAGCAAAATAAAAATTTTAAAATTAAAAAATGCTTAAAAAGTTGAAAATCCAAAAGTATGTACTAAAACTCACTTTTATCCAAGCCCTAGAATCAAGGCTTAATCGGATTCTCAATTTTGAAATTGAACTCCAATTGGAGTTTTATTCGAAAAATCTAGCCCAAATCCCATTCTTGTAGCTCATTTATTTCCTAGTTTTAGCTCAATTCACATTAGCCCAAGCCCGACTCAATCCTAGCCTTTGCTTCGTCCACCCTCCCAATTCCAATTCCCCCACAAATTCCATATGTAGTGATTTGCCCAAAAATCTAGTTGTCTTTCCCCTTCTTCCTTTCACACTTTTAATGCTAACTTGACATTGCAATCCATCCACATACCCCATTGATTTGATCTTTCATTGGCCATTATGAGAGACATATATATTTGTGATAGAGATAGGGGAGATGAATTAGAAGAGAAAGCCAGAATGGCAATCACAAAAATTCAAATTTGTGATATGTGCTATTTTGAAGAATACCTTTGTGAGTTTCAACACTAGTATTATCGATTAAGCTCCCAAGACCAAGCCTATGCCAAAGAGGTCTTTGTACAGAAACTACCAAGTAGCTGGCTATGATTGGTAGCCCAAGCTGTAAAACAAAGATTAGAGAGAGATACATAAGTGTCAGATACTCTCGGAGTATGAGCAAAAATAGTAAGCCAGATGATAAGGCTTTACTGTATGCAGAGGCATGTCTTAAAGGACGTAAGAAATATGCCATTTATGAATCCTGCATGTTGCCCTAAGACTAGTGGGGCTGTAGGAAGGTACGGATGTGATCAGAGGACAATAAAAACTTTAGAACATACAGAGTATAGCTGTGTAGGAGGTCATTGCCATATAAGAAAACCAAGAAGGAAATCTTGGAAAAGATATTGTAAAAGGAGCAGTTCTTGGAAAGAACCTAAAGATCTAGGAAAGGGATACCTGAGACTTAGCAGGGTTAGAAAGGATGTTGAGGAATCTTTCAAAAAGAAATATGAAAGATATCCTAAATGCCCACAAGGAAAATCTCTTTCAGAATGTAACTATTTTTGGTTTTGTGGCAAGAAGGGTCATAAGGCTAATGACTGCCCCAAAGCAGAGAATAGAAAAGGTAGCCTGAAGAGTATCTTTATAGAGAACTCTTCAGAGCTTCTCTACAAACCAATTTGGGGAGAAGACATTAACTCAAATGACGACAGTGTTTACTCTATCTTTTCAGAGTACTCAGAATTTGAGGGAGAAGAATTAGAAGAAGAAGACTTAGATCAATCTCCATTTCATCTTAAACTAAGCCAGTTAAGACTATCCTTGATGATTGCAGTAAATAAAGCACCGGAACTAGTTTCTTTAGTAGGAGAAGAAGAGGATTTAGTGCAAACTGCAAAAACTGAAATCACTTCAGAAAGTAGGGATTGCCAAGAATGGAGAATGCCTCAAGCTAGTTGGTATGAAGCATATCAAACCTCATAGATACCTTATAAAGAGAGTATGAAGGTTATTGAAAAACAGATAACTGTAGAGGTATCTAGTACCGATATGGGAACATTTATAGTTCCTTTACTCACTACACAAGAAGTTCAGAGAGCAATGGATAAGAAGGCAAGATATGTGCACTATGGAATTATCCAGGTTGGGATAAATCCATTAGTAAGAAAAGGGCAAGATCTTCCTCTTATTGTAGTAATGGACGGAAGCATTGTTAATTTTGGTAGGTCCTTACTAGGAGGAGCAAGGGCTAACTTACACTCAGGAGTATCCTGGATAAATGTAATATATGATTTACATATTGATCTTCAAGATAGAAGTGTGGAGAAAACTCTGCCGATCAGAGTTAACACGAGGGACTGGAAGAATATGTTAAAATGTATTCCAGATAGGAGATGCATTAGACTTATTGTCGTATTATATTTAAATTCCTATAATACGGGGAAGCCAGTTCTCAGATGGGGAGTTAGTAAATTTGTTAGAAAATGTGTATTCCCAAGAGGTGGGGGAGGGGGGGGGGTGAATTGGAATTTTAAATTTCTTTCCTAGTTAAAACTAGATGTCGACTGAATATAACAACCTAGGATCTTTTTATGCGATTCCAAATGCGAAGATCAAGATGATGATGTGGAAATTAAATCAAACACATCATTCACACCAAAACATAAGTGTGTAGTAAATAAAAAGAACGGAAATATAAACAAAGAGCATGATATGTTATCGGGGTTTGGCCAACTGTGCCTACATCCCCGCCTCTAGCTCGCAAGCCAGAGGATTCCACTAATAGCTTACTTAAGGGTGGAGCAGCACCGTTTACAATCAGGTCAAATTAACACAAGGCTGACCTCAACCTTAACCAGGTCAATTAGCGGGGCTGACCTCTACCTACACGCCTTAACAGGACGATGCACCTAGCTTTCCTAACCGGGTCTAAGCCAATCCGAGACTATTCCACGGCTAATCTCCCTCTTCAGGCCCATGCCTGGTTATACAACAAATGTGTATATAAACAGATGGTACAGTGATTGTGCTTTCGTGTAAAGTAGATATGTACCTAAATGCACGCAATAACATACATCAAAAATATTATTCAATATGTAAGCTCAATGTGGTCTAGATAGTTCAACTCTCAAAGTATTTTCTATCAGTGTAATGCGTACGTGAGAGTGTCAAACAAACAATCTTTTATCACAATATATGTTCAATATAATAGTTCACACAAAGATACTAGCCAGACAATATGTATATTTCAATGAGCAGGTTTCCTCAATCATATGATGCTCTAGTAATATATATATCCGGTTTGCAAAAAAAATTCAATCTTTGTATTCAGCAAAGGATATGTGAGTTGATGAATATTGCAACAAAGATTTTATCACACAAACAAATATTTCTTCAAATGTTTTTAAAGATAAAAGCACAATAGATATTTGAAAATGATTTTGAAAAGATTTTGCAAACAAAATACTATACGATCTTCTCAGGATATTGCAATGAAGGTGCAAGCTTAGAAGATCTAACAAAGTCTTCTTAAGGTAGACTTATCAACAAAGTCCCCTAAGAATCCTTAGGTCTTGCTCTCAAATAAAATCATGCCAAGCAAATAAAACAAGGAGAGCAATCCTTTCCAAACACACACTCAATCCACTTACAAATGATGTACGCACTATTAAATGATGAGCATGAGTGAATGGGGCTAAAAAATGAGTAGTATAGGCTTTTGGATTTTCAGAGAATTTTCCCTTAATCAAAGTGGCTAATCCATACTAATTTTCTCAACTGATCTCATATATATAGGCATGGGAGAAAATATGACCGTTGGGGACCTATTGGGTATTATTAAGAAAGTTTAATGATGGTTAAAGTATTTTAACCCTGTTTAAAAAATATTTAACTTCGGTAAAAATTAGGGCAATCGGAGAGGTCCGGTCGACCAGAAATGTTTCGATCGACCAAGTCTTATATGGTTTAGTCGACCAGGGGACTTTTGAACTGAGGGCTAGGTCAACCAGGAAAGGGCGATTTCTTAATTTTCCGAGGTTCGGTAGATCAAGACATTTTAAACTACCTGGTTCGATCGACCAGACCGTTGGGATTTCTCCCGAGGACCCTCTAATCAACCAAATAGTTGGAGTACAAAAAGGGTCGGTTGACCAGATGGTCAAACTTTTGACCTCAAGGGGGTTTCGGTCGACCAGGGCCTTTTGAACTACCTGGTTCGGTCGACCAAGTGGTCAAAATATTGACCAAAGAGGTTTCAGTCGATCGGGGATTTTTGAACCATTCTAGTTCGATCGACTAGGGCCTTGGTTAAACAGTTGACCCAGGGAGGTTTCGGTCGACTAGGCCAAAATGAACTGGCTTGGCAGGTTGATCGAAGGTGCACCATGTGTGCATTTCGGCCCCGCTTCGAAACAAACAAGCCCTATTCAAGTGTCTAACAAACATATGTGTAAATGTGTGTGTCCTAGGGTCACTTGGTTTCCAATTTGAAGACACCGAAAAAGCCTAGTGTCGGTCGATCGAAACCCTAAGGTCTTTCTAAGGTCTTTTCTCATTCATGGTTTGTTTAAGCTTTACGTAATAAATCATACATGTGATGTGTGTGAGCTTATTACAAACCAAATACCTACTTACTATTACAGACCAATTAAATATATTACAATGCTGAATTATAAATTGGTCTTCAAGCTTTAAGCTTTGTGCCCATCTTGATCTTAACAATCTTAGTTCCTGCACAAAACCTCAAACACTCATTAGATACAATGAGTATTTGTCATAATAAAAATCGGGCGTGACCAATAAGGTCAACAATCTCCCCTTTTTTTGATGATGACAAATACAACACGTAAAAAATCTAGGGATAAGCCAAAAAAGGCTCCCCCTCACAATATGCATTCAATGTGTTTTTAAATAAAAGTTCTACCCATTATTTTTGCCTCTCCATATCCTCCTTTTGGAAACAGAAAAAAGGGCTATTTGAATTAAAATCCTTGGCAATGGGTGATTATTTTATGCAAGATGAATTTTGGACAGATTTTTGAAAAATTTCGGCAAAGTGTCGTTTGTAAATCGAACTTTCCAAAAGACATCCTGTATAAACATAACCTGTTTGAGTTTAAATTGCCTAGCAATTTATCCACAACTACTCAAATAGTTCAGTATGGTCCAATTATAGCAAATAAAATATCAATTATGAACATGAATTGGACAAGTTGTGTAATAGAGGTATAAAGTGTGCACACAATCAATATAACTAGTTATTACGAGGTTCAGATGACATATCAAACATGATTAGACTAGAAATATACACAAACCTATTTGAACTTGAAACATATCATTAGACCCGTGGAAGATTTGAGTTAAAGACACACGACATATGATACCAAAAAGAAGGTTTGAGCATAAATATAATCTAACCAGTTCACATGCATTTTCACATATTATCAATGGACCAGTTATGTAATGCAACACCCTTAAGAGATTTCATGACATAAAATTTTAATACAGAGAAAACACAAATCATGAAATAGGTTTGATACACATATGTATATATATATATATATATTCCCCTTTGATATGTGCAAAAGGTATTGGGGGAGTTGCTTGATGAAAAAGAGAACTTTTAATTTTAAGACAATCAAGCAACATTTCTTTGGGTTGTCAATTATGCACATACTAAATTATAACCAGAAAAATCATAACCATAATGATCCTAAAAAGAATTTAAGATTCACATGCAAGATCATATGGCAAATCAAGTAACTGTGGCAACAAGAGCATATTTCAAATTTATGATTAAAGCATTCCATTTAAGCACAAGCCACACTTGATTTATTTTCAGATGCTCCTCCTAAATGTATGCAAATTATGAAACAATTACTTTACATGTATATATACATTTGGCACACACAAGTAATGTTTCAATTATTTGGGCAAATGTTTACAGAAAATTCGGCAGCATGCTGGCTGTAAACAGGACATTTCTCAAATTTTACCTGCACAAAAACCGTTCTCAAATAGACAGTATCATAGAAGTAAGGCATGCGAGAACTATCATCTACCAACAAGCAATTCTCAACAACTGCATCCACCATGCAGTAGGCATTCTGTACTACTCATGCATTTCAATACAATACACATTTAACCACTAGAATATGCAAGTCAAGAAACTGCAAATATATATATCATAAAAACCAGGGTAGTATGTCAAAGTATCATAAGAGTACAAAATAAAAGGAAATAGCTGTTTTTATTTAGTACAGACCAGATGATATAAGATAAAACAAAAAGAATCAAGGCGATGCTATCTGATTTGTAGACAACTCCGGAGTCTAGAACTTCCCTCCATCATCTCTTCCATCCTCTCCTCCATCACCACCATCAGCGGCATCAAAATCGAAGTCCATAGTCATTCGATCTCTCTCATCTTACATCTCCTAAATACGGTCACTCAGCTCACTAAAGCCAACTGTCATGGACCGCTCCAAGTCTGTAAGGCACTTGGTAGTAGAGATGGAGTGCTGCTAGAAATCCTCCTGAAGTGCAGTGGATGACGATGCCAAGTCCTGCAAGTCTGACTGGACTGATCCTCGAAACTGTGTGAACATGTCAGACAAGCTGGCGATAACAGCCATGAGATCCACGTTCGATGGCTGTGGAGGCTGTGATGGCTCCTATGGGGCCTCTACCTATTCTGTTGCTGCTCTAGAGGGCGCCCAAATGTTCCCAATAAGCTCGTACCCCATCAATCGTAGGGTCACGCCGGAGAAGATGTCAGCAGGTCGTCTCCTCTTTAGTGAAGCCACATTTGACCTTGTGACTCCAATGTTTCTGAACAGCTTGTTCAAAATGCCTCCATATGGCATTATTACTCGATGGCCAATCGTCTTGGCCATCATCCAACGGATCACAAGACTAGGTAGATCTAACTTCTTCCGAGCGAAAAGGCACCACATAATGAAGCAATCCAAAAATGACACGTGTACTCTAGATCCTGCCTTGGGCAGGATATTGTATGTGATCAGGTGGTGCATGACCTTAGCCTCAAGAGAGAACTGTCTATAATGTGGTAAGTGGTTCTGGCTAGTAGTGCCAGGGTTAGACATAGTCAAGTTTGTGAATGCGGCTACAGTAAACTCCTGCTCAAAGATCCAGGAGTTAACTACATCAGGGCACTCAAAGTCGCCACGGCCAATGTCAAGGACGTCAGAGATGTATTGTGCATCGATACACACATCTTTCCTCAAAACACGGGAGAAGTACCCATTCTCATCATTGCCCAAGTTGGCATAGAACATCCTCACAAATGTCGGGTAATGACGCCCAGGCTGGTAGGAGATAAAGGCACTCCACCCCCGATACTCGAACATGTCCATAATATTTCGAAAATGCTGATTCATAAATTCTAAATCGAGTATCTTACCTAGTATAGCTTCCTTGGGATGGAACTCTCGTATATACTGAACTTTGCACCTTTCTGAGAGAAAGTACTCATCCTCTACGTGTACAAGATCATGAGCCTCAATGTGAGCCATGGCAATGAAGATATGAGGCTTGGATTGATGGAAATGCAAAGAAGGAATGGAAAATCTCTCAAGAATCTCACGTAAATGAGCTGAAAATGAAGAAAAACCGTATATAAATCGCAGCTCGGTCGACCGAAAGTCGATACGGTCGACCGACGCTTGAGATTTCCCAGGCACCGACACAGTTCGGTCGACCGAGGCGAAAATGAACTAGGAGGGTCAGTCGACCGAGAGGGTGCACTGTGCTATGTTTTGGTCGACCAGGGGGAAACCGACAGGTTCGGTCGACCGGGAAAAATGTGTTCACTAGGGTTCGGTCGACTGAGGGGTCAAAGTCAACATGTCCTGGTCGACCGAGGCACTTTATAATTACAATGCTCGGTCAAAGTCAACGTGTCCAGGTCGACCGGGGCACTTTATAATTGCAATGCTCGGTCGACTGAGCATAGTGAATTTTCCCAATTTTACCTGATTTTTTATCCAAAGTTCTCCCTAAGGTCCAGATTTGATATATAATAGTATAAACATGATTTTTAGGGATTCTTGGTGAAAAGATATTGCTCAAATGAGGTGTGTACCAAGAATAGACTTATTGACCTATTTTGGGCATCGAGCACTAAGGAGTATGAAGCTTTTTCTTAAACAATGCTCTTTGGTGATTGGAGAGTATCCTATAGAAATGAAGACATAGAGGAGCAAGGATACGAAACAAGGAGTGGGTCAAACCTCACGAAGTATGATCGTGGTTTGGTGAGGACTTCTTATGAATGAAATAGACCAGATTTAAAGGATTTGCAATTTAGAACCAAAAGGGATCAATTCCTTAGAGGATACTTCTAATCTGGTTGTAGCTATGAGAAGCACTAGATATACATTAGTCATTTATGATCAATGGTGCCTAAGGCCTAGAGTGATATCTTGATTTCGATTTAGGCTTTTCACATTTAAAAGTGAGTTTAGGGTATAGTGATGTGAGATATAAGATGGAACCCTAAAATTCAACTTTGTGCAAAGGACAACTGTTGCTTAACTTTATGTTTTTCATGTCGGCATGGGTTAAGCAATTAGAACCAAATACTGGGCGTACATGCCATATCCATTTGGAAGTGGATCAAGGTTCTTAGTATAACAAGATAGTGCACTAAGATTTTCATTTTAAGCAACAACCACTTCTCTAACCTGTAGACATCACAACCCCTTAAACCTAAGCCTAGGAACTATGGAAAGATTAAATAATCAAGTACTATTTATTAAAACCATCCTTCCTCATCTCTAGTTGGGTTTGCTACCATGATAACCCACATCATTTCTTTACTCAAGCCTCTAGCACTTCTAAATAGAATCTTTAACCATACGTGCCACATAGTTTTGCACAATAAGCAGGTATTGAATTTTCGTGAAGGGATATGCTTATTTATTCCAAATTTATTTAGCGAGGCTAGACTGTTGGTTCTATGTAAGCAACCCGAACCCTTTTTGAAATGAACTTTCCTTTTAGGTCTAAAGGGTTTATTGTGATTATTCTTATCATTTTCAGCTTTGAGTATAAGTATAGAATAATCATTTATTTCTCCATCCAAGCATGCAATTTTCAATATCTTCCCAATCCTTTTCTTTTCAAGAACAGCATGAAGATTTTTCAACCCCTTTAATTGTTTTGCTATTCTTTTGTTCTCACTCTTCAAGCGTATTTTATGCTTAGAGATTCTAACTAGAAACTTGTGCATTTTCAATAAGGTCTTCTCTAGTTTTTCATGAGACAACATGCTTTCAATATTCAAATGAGTACATGATTCACCACAAAGTTTATTACTATAACATTCATATGAATCAATGCATACAGTATTATTATCAGAGCCTATAAATGACTCATCATACAATATATCACAGGATTTGGCACAAGAATCATCACAACATGCATCACATGGATTATTGCATGAGCTAATAGCATTGTTATCACTAGGGCAATCGGATGATTCATTGCATGATATATTCCAGTATTCAACATGAGAATCATCAAGTGCATTAATATCAAAGCTATCACAATATTCAATAGATGATTCAACATTAGATACATCATAGCATTCAATAATAGAATCATCTATGGAAGCTAAGATAGGAACATATACCTCACCAGTTGTTACTGCAATTGCCCTATTATTTACCACTTCCTGAGTCGTGGTCTCATTCTCCTGAGACTTTCCATATTTTCTTTCGAGTTCATCCCAGATATCCTGTGCACTACTACATGCCACAAACTCAACAAAAATATTAGTCTCTAAAGCACAAAACAATATATCCATGGCATTAGAATTAATCATATCAAAGTCATTTTCATTTATTTGTGCACATCTTCCTTTAGCAGTCACAAGCCAGACCCTCCAGCCCATAGATTTCAAAAATATGGTCATCCTAACTCTCCACATGGTGTAGTCGACACCACAAAATACTGGAGGACTGAAAAGTGACTGTCCCTCATCGAATGGGGATACACCAATGTGAGTCATTGCGATCTTTTGCAAAAACGTTTAAGTCAAGTGCAACCTTGCTCTGATACCAATTGTTAGAAAAGGTGTATTCCCAAGAGGGGGGGGGGGGTGAATTGGAATTTTAAATTTCTTTCCTAGTTAAAACTAGATGTCAGCTGAATATAACAACCTAGGATCTTTTTATGCGATTTCAAATGCAAAGATCAAGGTGATGATGTGGAAATTAAATCAAACGCATCATTCACACAAAAACATATATGTGCAGTAAATATAAAGAATAGAAATATAAATAAGGCACACGATATGTTATCGGGGTTCGGTCAACTGTGCCTACGTCCCCGCCTTTGGCTCGCAAGCCAAAGGATTCCACTAATAGCTCACTTAAGGGTGGAGCGGCAACGTTTACAACTAGGTCAAATTAACACAGGGCTAACCTCAACCTTAACCAGGTCAATTAGCGGGGCTGACCTCAACCTATACGCCTTAACAGGACAACGCACCTAACTTTCCTAATCAGGTCTGAGCCAATCTGGGACTATTCCAGGGCCAGTCTCCCTCTTCAGGCCCGTGCCTGGATATACAACAAATGTGTATATAAACAGATGGTACAGTGATTGTGCTTTCGTGTAAAGAAGATATGTACCCAAATGCACGCAATAACATACATCACAAATATTATTCAATATGTAAGCTCAATGTGGTCAAGATGGTTCAACTCTCAAAGTATTTTCTATCAGTGTAATATGTACGTGAGAGTGTCAAACAAACAATATTTGTATCACAAGATATGTTCAATATAATAGTTCATACAAAGATACTAGCCAGACAATATGTATATTTCAATGAGCAGGTTTCCTCAATCATATGATGCTCCAATAATATATATATTCGGTTTGCAAAAGATATTCAATCTTTGTATTCAGCAAAGGATATGTGAGTTGATGAATATTGCAACAAAGATTTTACCATGCAAACAAATATCTCTTCAAATTTTTTTCAAGATAAAAGCACAATAGATTTTTGAAAAGATTTTGCAAACAAAATACTATACGATCTTCTCAGGATATTGCAATGAAGGTGCAAGCTTAGAAGATCTAACAAAGTCTTCTTAGGGTAGACTTATCAACAAAGTCCCCTAAGAATCCTTAGGTCTTGCTCTCAAATAAAATCGTGCCAAGCAAATAAAACAAGGAGAGCAATCCTTCCCAAACACACACTCAATCCACTTACAAATGATGTACGCACTATTAAACGATAAGCATGAGTGAATGTGGCTAAAAAATGAGTAGTATAGGCTTTTGGATTTTCAGAGAATTTTCCCTTAATCAAAGTGGCCAATCCATACTAATTTTCTCAAATGATCTCATATATATAGGCATGGGAGAAAATATGACCGCTGGGAACCTATTGGGTATTATTAAGAAAGTTTAATATGTTTAAAGCATTTTAACCCTATTTAAAAAATATTTAACTGCGATAAAAATCAGGGCAACCCGAGAGGTCCAGTTGACTAGAAATGTTTCGGTCAACCAAGTCTCATATGATTCGATTGACCAGGGGACTTTTGAATTGAGGGCTCGGTCGACCAGGAGAGGACGATTTCTCAATTTTTTGAGGTTCGGTCGACCAGGACATTTTGAACTACCTAGTTCGGTCGACCAAACTGTTGGGATTTCTCCCAAGGACCCTCCGGTCGACCAAGTAGTTGGAGTACAAAAAGGGTCGGTCGACCAGATGGTCAAACTTTTGACCTCAGGGGGGTTTCGATCGACCAGGGCCTTTTGAACTACCTGGTTCGGTCGACCAGGTGGTCAAAATATTGACCAAAGAGGGTTTCGGTCGACCAATGATTTTTGAACCATTCTAGTTCGGTCGACCAGGGCCTTGGTTAAACAGTTGACCCAGGGAGGTTTCGGTCGACCAGGCCAAAATGAACTGGCTTGGCTGGTCAACCGAAGGTGCACCATGTGTGCATTTCGGTGCCGCTTCGAAACAAACAAGCCCTATTCAAGTGCCTAACAAACATATGTGTAAATGTGTGTGTCCTAGGGTCACTTGGTTTCCAATTTGATGACATCGAAAAATTCTGGTATCGGTCGACCGAAACCCTAAGGTCTTTCTAAGGTGCTTTCTCATTCACGGTTTGTTTGAGCTTTATGTAATAAATCATACATGTGATGTGTGTGAGCTTATTACAAACCAAATACCTACTTACTATTAAAGACCAATTAAATATATTACCATGCTGAATTATAAATTGGTCTTCAAGTTTTAAGCTTTGTGCCCATCTTGATCTCAATAATCTTAATTCCTGCACAAAACCTCAAACACTCATTAGATACAATGAGTATTTGTCATAATCAAAACCGGGCGTGACTAATAAGGTCAACAAAATTCACTCAACTATTCAAAACAAATAAGACTGACTTAGTCGAGGGATTGCAACCAAAAGTTGTAAATCCAAGAGCACTAAGTTGGCGACAGATATGGGTAACCCCAAGAATAGAAGAAAGATTAAAAATCTATTGCCACAGTCAATACAACAAGAAGCAAGGAGGTTGATAATAACGGAACCTTTAAGTGATTACACTCCTAGTAGAGTGAGTGTATCCAGTGATGAAGAAATTAATTTGGAAGTTAGGTCAAAAAGATCTAGACCATCTAAATTAAGACCATTGAGAAGTAGGAGGATAGTTGGTTAGAGAGCAATAAGAATTCCTATCAACACAGTTGAGGAAGAAGACCAAGCCCATGTAACATATATAGGAACATCCATTTTAACTGCCAAAATTGAAGAATGGGAAACACTTGTAAACATTTCTATCAGCAAGATAGAATGTACAACCCTTATAGATACTTGATGTACTTGGTCATATACACGTATTAAATTTCCACAACTAAATTGGGAATTAACAAATCTTCAAGTTATAGTAGGTAACAGTGCATTACTCCAAATTGGAGAAATAGCAAGAAATATCCAAATAACTCTAAATGGTAGAGTATTTGAAGAACAAGTACTTTGCTTAATTCTAGAGTTACGAGCTGAATTTCTTTTAGGAATTTTAATCCTTAAAAGATACCAGCCGTTTATGGTATTTTCAGGAGAGATTATATTAGACAATCATTTCATTCCTACTTCGTCTTCTATCAAGAGTGGCAGAATCCAAGTAATGATAGAAAAGGAAGAGAAAAAGGAAATACAAGTTTATCAAGAGAAGCTTGATGAATGGAAAAATTTGGTTGAAGGAGAAATATTAAGTGTTAGAAAAACAGTAGAAGGTGATAGCTAGATTGAAGAAGTTAATGCTATACTTTCAAAAAATTGGCCGGATAATCCTCAAGCATTATGGGAGAAGGCTAGCCGAGGCTGACATTGTTCTTAAGGATCTAGACATGATTTTTTGTAGTATAGGAATCGCTTATCCTAAGTTAATGATAGAGGAATTTGAGAAGCAAATTCTAGAATTATTAAAATTGGGACTTATTCGACATAGACAAAGTTAGCATAGGAGTGCAACCTTTATGGTTATGAATCATGCTGAAAAGGTTAGAGGCAAGGCCAGGATGGTGATTGATTATAGGGAATTAAAAAAACCTACCAATGATGATGGTTATAATCTCCCAAATCAAGAATCCTTAAGGAACAGGATTTGAAGAGAGCAACCAATGGTCTATTTTAAGTTTGTTCTTAAGTCAGGATACTGGAAGATTAAGGTCAAAGAAGAAGCCATTGGTCTCATAGCCTTTACAACCGTAGTAGGATTATATGAATGGATAGTTATGCCATTCGAATTAAAGAATGCTCCAGGAAGTTTTCAAAGAAGAATGGATAGAGCATTGGAAGGGATGTCTCGATTTGTCGCAATCTATATCGATGATGTCCTTGTCTTTGGCAGAAATTAGAGGAGCATTATAAACACCTTAAGTAGGTGGCTGAGGTGTTCATAAGAGAAGGAATGGTTCTTTTAGAAAGAAAGACTATATGGGCAGAATCCCAGATTGATTTCTTGGGCTTAAAAATCCAAGGAAGGAGAGAGGAGCTCTAGCCGCATATGGCAGAAAAGCTATTGCAATTTTTAGATGAACTAGTAGATAAAAAGCAGTTCCAAAGCTTTCTAGGAGTTCTAAATTATGCAAGAAGGTTTATCCAGAATCTTGCAGGAAAATTGTATTCCATACAAGAAAAAGTTATTAGTAAAAAACCATGGAAATGGGAGGAGGACACTGAAGTAATCAGAACCTTCAAGAAGGAGATTCATAATCTAGCCCTGTTAGATTTCCCAGATGGGTCTGAATCAAAAATAATTTTAGAAATTGATGCATCCAATACCACATGGGGATAAGTTTTAAAAATCAGAAAGATTGATAAAACAGAACATCTTAATAGATATTGGAGTGGATGTTTTAGTAGTTCAGAACTAAAATATCCAATACATAAGAAAGAACTTCTCGTTGTAGTAAAAAGCATTCCTAGTAATGAATTGTTTTTAGGAAAACATTTTATTGTGAGGATGGATAGTTCTCATGTTAAGAATTTCAGGGGAATTAAATTGAGACAATTTACGCAGGCTAGATTAGTTAGATGGAGGAACGAATTGCAAAATTACTCTTTTTCAGTAGAATATATAAAGAATAAAGAAAATATTATTATAGACTATCTAACAAGATTTCTTAATGCTTGCAGGAATGGTCAATAGTAGCAGCCAGATTAAATGCTCTCTTTATCAGCAAAGACATAAATCGACAGATTGCCCGATGGTAAAATTTTTTGAAAAAAAGAGGTATCTACCTTCAAATTCCATAAGGGAATAAGGAAGAAGCAAGTAAAAAGGTAGAAGTTCTTAGAAAATAGAAAGGCCAATCCTAGTCCATCGAGTTGCAGAAAGCAACAAATTTGAAAAAGGGAGTTCATCAAGAAGAGATGAAAAACCCAAAGATAAAAGTCATATTCAATGCTTTATTTGTAACCAATATGGGCATTATAGCACTCAATGTGCCCGAAACCCTAAAACTAGAAAGCTTAGAGAAAAAGGGGAAGAAATATTGGTTTCAAAGGAACAACAAAAATGTGACTTAGTAACTGATAAAGTCTACTCAGAATCTAGTAAGGATAAGGAAGTAAATTTTTGTCTTGAAGATTTTCTAGGAAGGACTCCAGAAATGTCAAAAGGAAAAAGAGAATTGGTAGAAGGATTATTAACAGATCCAATAATATATGAAACTTTTTCTAACAGTCTTCAAGGAGTAATTGAAATAATTGAAGAATTTGAAGCAATTATTTTAGATAATTACAAGGTAATTAACAGGGAGAATATGAGTGTTCTTATTCACCAATAGATTATTCTAAAGGTTGAAATGGATGTTAAACTTAAAAAGAGAATGTTCACAACCAGAGTGATAATCGAAATTAGTGAATATCCAGAACTAGCAGAGTACTGGAGGAGAAGTGGATTATGCATACCCAAATTGCATATTCCTAGCAGCATAACACCCAAAAGTTTATTAGCAGTTCAAAAAGCTGTTAGAAACAGAGATGTCCAATTTTTTAGAAAAACAGGACAGGTCTTCAATTTCTTACCAGCTTTGGTAAAGCATGTATTAAATTTCACCAAACCAGGAAGGCTATGGTGGACAGGATACGTAAAACCAATTAAATTAAAGACAGGAAAAAATTTGTTTTGGAACCTTTTTTCAAAGGACTGGAAAGATGCACCAGTTTCAAATTTCGAAGATGAAGCTCCAGATTAGGATGATTTCTAAAAGCATAGAAAGTTCTATAAATTAGTTCAAAATTTATGGGGAATCTATCTTCTTGAAGCAAGATTTGCTTTAGACTATGTGCTATTTACGGATTGCGAAACCCTAATAGCGATTGAGGGAAAATTTCTCCAACCTTCTGAAGAGGCTTGCTTATCAGACTTTTTTATTGAAGTAAGAAAAATAGTAAGTGAGATCATAAATTGGGAATTTCATCTTCCATCAACTTAAGCAATGAAAAATGAGCTCCAAATGGTTATGGCAGAACTTGCAAAAAAGGATAAAGATGAAAAAGTCATCGAAGCCTTAGAAGATCTCTGGAGAAAAATGAGATTGTTTTTTCTGATGATACTCCAAAATTTCATCATATCCCAGGCCAGACTGATTGGACTAATCGATAGGGTCATAATAGACACTCATCCAGAATCATGTCATATCCAAGCCTCGTTGAATGGGTGATTCGAAGGGTCATATCAGCTTTATTAAAGAAGATTCTATTTGTCTTGTCTTTTTGCAAAGTGAGTCCGTAGACATGATGTGTTGTCCATTTACTTTTTTTTTCTTTATTAAAGTAGCTTTATCTTTTTTAAAGAATGAATATTTTCTTTTTTACTTTTTCTTTAAGTCAAATCAAGGAGCAAGTGAGGTTATGCCTATCCCTTGAGAGCAGGTATCAACCTATATAATGAAACTCCGACCCTATTGTTTGGAGAGAAAAAATTAATAAAAGTTTCAGTTTGTTCCAAGACATCCCTCTCAAATATTTTCCTTTCTAGTAAACGTTGTTGTGTGGGTTGAAGTCTTATCTCGCCTAAAAGAGCCTGACGTAGAGGCATAGAGGCACCACATAGGCACCAGCATAACAGTGGGTTTGGAAGATTACCTTTTACAACTTAATGGAGGTTTAAAGAAGAGAAGAAAAAAGAACAAGTATTGATCTTTTATTAATTTAGTTCTTCCTCCCCCTTTCATAACAATATAATTAGTCGAGTCCTTTAATTTAGTAAAAATTAAGAGCTCCATGTGTAGTGGTTTGCCCAAAAAGCTAGCTATCTTTCCCCTTCTTCCTCCCACACTTTTAATGCTAACTTGACATTGCAATCCACCCACATACCCCATTGATTTGACCTTTCATTGGCCAAAAAAGATGCTAACAAATTCTTGAAATTTTAATGTTCCCTTTAGAACTTGAAAAATATTTTATATGTATATATATATATATATATATATATATATATCAAGGAACTCATATTTTTGTATTTGATTAAAATTTGAAAAATACTAAGAGGCTTTGTGGTCAAGTGACTAATGATGATGCATCAGGCGATTGATATGCTACTGCTTGTGTTGATAAAAGAACATAATGGGATCAGAAAACTGAACCATTAGGGTCAAGTGACTGACTGTTTGTATGCGCTATTTTAAATAAGTTCAGGCAACTAACCTTATGGATTAGGTGACAGAAGTCGATATTTTAAATTTTTCTAAAGCGTTGATTTCTTTCTGAAGTCAATTAATTGAGTTTCCAAACTTAGAGAAAACTTGGGGAAAACGGTAAGAAAATTTTCTACTCTATATGAGGATTATATTTTCTCAAATTAGGGCAACTCAACTCTCACACACAATTCAAATCTTGTTATATATACTCATATCATACTTTCTGAAAAACTGCTAAAAGTCTTTGCTGAATTTCCTAAGCTTATATTTTGATTCGTTTTTATTTAATCTTCACTCGAAAATTAGATTACTTTAGATTACTTGTGAGCTTCAATTTGATATTGATTATCTGAAGTATATTGCGCTATATTTTGTACAAATTCTGCTCTAACTGAGAGTGGTTATCTTTATGAATTTTTGTATTGCTACTGTGTAAACTTTGACGATTCAGGGTTGTTGAATCGTTCCCTATCTCTTTAATTCTTGCAAATTATAATCTACGTGTATGATTTTAAATTCTTTGGGAAATTTGCTGAATAATGGGATTTGAGTATGGTTGAATCAAGTTATCTTATTGCTGTTAGGGATTTATACTGAAAGACATGCTTTATGTAATTGGTTTTAGTATTTAATAATAACTTCAGTTATTCCATTTTAATGAGAATTTTTGTGAGAAGTGTTTGCTTGACATAATTTATTTAATGATTATGCATTTGTGTCTTTTGTTCTATATAGTAGGTGATCTAGTGTATAGAGTACGACTTATACACAGAAGATTAAATCATCAGTTCTTATAGAATATAAGTTTATTGTTCACAATCTTAGATGAAATTGGACACACCATTGGTAGTACTGTAGCACAAGGTGTTAATAGGTTTGTCTTGACTATTAAGAATGATACAGTTCCAACTCCCTGTGCTAGTACACTTTGTGTGTATTGAACATGATCATCTTGGGGTAATTGTTTTTATACTGATTATATAAAAAAATTAATACCTCATGGTTATTATGAATGCTTATGCTCTTAATCCTGATATGATTATTGGACACGTGCATATAATGTTTAATACTTTGATTCATAGAAGAGTGAGATTCTTTATGGGTCAAAAAACTCAGTGAGTTGGGTGATGAAATTATGTGTATGGTGAACATTAATTATTGATGGAATCCATGTCTCGGTATCGGAATTGATGATACCCTCTTGAGGAAGCTTATAAGTTTTGATTGTGTCAAACCCACAAGTGGATTTTGAATCCGACACATCAAATAAGTTAAGTGGAAGGTCTCAAGGAATTAATATGTCAATTAATTTAATTGTCAGTAATTTAATTTAATAGACGGGTATCTATAATCTTTACGTGGGGAGATAAATAAGCATTTAATAATAGGAGCTCGAAATTTAATTTCGAATATGACGGGGAGTGTAATTATAATTCTTTAGTGGTATGAATTATAATTAATATAATTAAATATGAATTTGAGTCAGATTAGGAATTCTTAATTACATGGGAAACCCTAGTCATATTTGATTAGAGGTCCTTATTGTAGCCTATATACATGCGCTCCATTCGGTAGTTAGGTGAGACGAGCGAACTCTCACAAAGGAGGACATTTTTTGTGAGAGAAGACAACCTTAGCAGCCGTTTGCAAGCCCACTCTCTTAGGAGCAAGGCGTGTTCAAGGAATACAGAATACAGTAGAAGATTCCTGGTCGTCTTCAAAAGCTTGTTTTTGTACTTATAGATTTGGATCAAACCAGACAAATCTCGCAGATATAATCTGTAATTACATAATTAGGGTTTGCATGATCAGATTATTGTTTTTTTGTTATCTGTATGTACTACAACCGGATCGTAGGGCTATTCCAAAAGTCCATTTATTGGTATTAGAGCCTTGGTTGATATTGTATAAGGATAATAATACCATGTTCTTCGAAAATCGAACCAATGCATGCTTAAGGTAGAACATGTGTATACACTAACCTCTATTTTGCAGCATTCTGTCCATCAATTATGGTCATAGGGATGTATGTTTTGTGATTGTGATTGTTTATTACAAGATTCGTAGCATGTGAACTTCGAATATGAAGGCATAAAATTTTGTAATCAGATGCAGCTTCATCCGAGAAGGAGACACATTTGCGCCATGTCAATAGTGGTCAAAAACTGGGTGAAACCCTAGTTACAGAATAATGATTAAATAGTCAGTAGTGGTACATAACCTCCGCCGAACCCCAACACTGCATAATGGCAAACAAGTATTCATGGTGTTATAATGCAAGCTGCTTGACCATAATAGCCGAGATATTTATTATATGATATTTCTTGTTTATATATGCTTGCTTGATGTGTTTGTTGTTCTTGTGTTATGTCATTAGCATGTAAAATTTAAAATTTTAATGTTGGTTTATGCATGTGCAACTAGAGAATAAAATTAATTCCCAAGTTATAATACAATTTTTTTAATAACAAAATTAAATGAATTTGAAATTTTATTTGTTGTCTGTATTTTAGTTACTAATATTGAAATATTAAATTTATTGGAATACTAAAAACGTGTTTGTATTCCTTATGAATTAAATAACTAAGTAGGTGAGGGAATTTATTACATATAAATCTCATAGTCTCCAACACTAGTTTATAGGTGAAGTAATTAATTTTATGTATTGATATTAGTATCTTCCTCCCCATCGAATGAAATTAATTACAGACTCACCAAGTATAAACTCTAGTAATTGTTAGTATTGGGTCACCTCTCCATCTAGAGATTCACTACAAGACAATAGGTCTAGTATTATGTGATGGTATACACTTAGCTATGAATAATAGTATCCTCATCCGAGTCACTCCTATTGTTTGTAGGACCAAAAGTAAGTCAGTAGTTTAAATTTTCTTGACATAGTTACTCTACCTAGATAAAATTAATAGCTCATCACCTGTCTACACAAATGTTGAATAGTGGTCCCATTGAGGTATACTACTCACGGTGTGCTAGGTTGCTAACAGATTTTTTAAAAGAAAATATTGGTAAAGGGAACCATATTCTTTTAATTAAATTAAAAGTTTATTATTGCTCATCATATTTTGTTATAATATGTGATTCTCAAGATTAAAATGACTTTCAATCCCCTGACTGTTATTCTTAAAGAAAACAAACTGGTTATACCTAATTATATTGACTGAAAAAGGAACTTGGATATTGTATTGACTGCAGAGGAGTACAAGTATGTGCTCATAGAGGTATGTCCATAGAAATCCGGTGAATAGGCAACTGATGAGGAAACCCAGGGTTATCAGAAGTGGATTAAGGCTAATGAGATGGCGCAGTGTTACATTTTGGTATCTGTTGCGACGTCCTGGACCCGCCAAACACACACGGGTGCGGCTACGAACTGCGAAAAAGGGTGAATTTTGAAAAGAATATTTTCATGGAAAACATAGTGTGATGGATTTGCCACTAACCTTTTGAAGTGTGGTTAGAACACTTGATTACTACCCAATTAAGGGTAGAATCAATTTGCATTACCAGAGTCAGGTCTGGGAGTACGGTTACGCAAGAGGAAGGTATTAGCACCCCCTAAACGCCCATTCTTACGAATGGTACTAGATGAATCAAAATTTTTCCCTTAAACTAAACCTAATAAACCTCTAAGATTGCTCCTTTCCAAATAAAATAAAAAAAAATGAATATACTATATAGGTATTCCCTCAAAACTGGGACATATCGTACTCTTAAGAATTCATGCCTCCTTTTGAAATCTTCAGGATCAAAAACTCGAGAAAATAGTTAGGAAAATACACTCCCGGGATTTTGAAATTTTTGTAGAATTCTCTAAATATGAAAAATAATATTCCAGGAGGTTTTGGGATTTTTATGAATTTTATGCATTTAAAAAGGAATTATTTGAAATAATAAAAATGAAAGAAAAAAGAAGAATCGGTGTGATACGGTTCAGGGGGCAAACCGATCAAACTTTGACTGGTTTGAAGGAGATTGGTTTAAGGTTTGGGTCAGGACAATTGACAAGTGTCAAGTTTAAAGTGGTTGATGCATGCGGGTTGGGATCAATCATGTGAAGACATTCCGGCCGATGATGAAAGAGCGATCCGACGATCCTCAAAAGGCCGCGTAGGGCTATGCGGGTGAGGAAGTATGGATGCCACGTGTCACATGGAAGAGTGGGCCATCATTAATGCTTCTAATGCATATGATCCTCACTGTTGGCGCAAAACAATGATTCGACGACTGTGGGGTGGCCACATGAGGCATTGGAATGAGAGGAAGGTAGGGCGGCACGTGCTAGTTTGTGGTTTGAGGGGTTGAGAAAACAACTGTGGCGACTATGAAACCCTGAGAGGTGCTATTGAGCCATTCATTTATTTCTTGAGTTTTGATGTCAAACTCTGAGTTCATAAAACTCAACTTTTCTTTTTCTGGATACCCCTTGTTTACTAGTCTTTATTCTTGCATTTGCTAGCCTAGAGGTGACTAGCATTTCTTAAATTTAGCAAATAGTTTATTTTCTCTATGTACCTGAAGTACAAGTCTCAAATGAGTTTCATGCTCTATAAAGCTCCTCGAATAAATTAGGATGTCGTCGATGAACACCACCATGAACTGATCTAAGTACTTATGGAATACCCTGTTTATCAGATCCATGAATGCTGCAGGAGCATTGGTCAAACTGAACGGCACAACCAAAAACTCGTAATGGTCATACCTGGTACGGAATGCTATCTTGGGTAAATCTTCTAATTTAAATTTCACTTGATGATACCCAGATCGCAGATCGATCTTGGAGAAAATTTGTGTACCCTTTAGCTGGTCAAACAGATCGTCAATATGGGGTATCGGGTTCTCATTCTTCACTGTCACTTTATTGATTTACCTATAGTCGATGCACATCCTCATCGACCCATCTTTCTTTTTCACAAATAACACCGGCACTTCCTAGAGTGACATGCTTGGTTTTATAAACCCTTTGTCAAGTAGTTCCAGTTGCTACTCCTTTAACTCCTTTAATTCAATCAGAGCCATTTTATATGGAGCCTTAGAAATGGGTGTTGTCCCTGGATTTAATTCAATGTCAAACTCCACCTCGTGATCAAGAGGCAATCCCAATAAGTCCTCTGGAAAAATGTCCGAGAACTCCCTTATCACTGGGATATTCTCCAACTTAAGTCCCTCATTCAGTGCTTCTTTTACAAATGCAAGGTACCCCTGGCTACCCTTCAGAAGTAACCTCTTTGTCTAAATTGATGAAAGGATCTGTGGTGCAAAGCGCACACACGACCCGATGAATTTAAACTCCTGCTCCTCAGGAGGTCTGAACACTGCATCCCTCATGTGGTAATCGATACTCGCATAGCTGAAAGCTAGCCAGTGCATCCCCAAAATGACGTCGAACCTATGCATGTAAAAAACAATTAAGTTAGTAGGCATCATTCTCCCTTAAATCTCTCTGATCACCTTACTAGACACAATAACTAACCATGTCGGCGTGACTACACCTAACTCAGCATCTAACAATTGTGTTTCTACCCCACATAATTTAATGAACCCGCATTTACCATGTCTGGTATAGTATTAAACAAAGAAACTACTATATCATATGAGTTCCCAGATTAAGATTCATTCACACATTCCGGCCAAAAAACCGTCAAGGTATCGGCCTCTAACCATAACATCGACACTATGCACATACTCAACCGACCTAACATTCCAGCTTAAATTTCCAAGTTTGAGTCTCTCAACCTAGAAACGAAATCATCAATGGATTTACCGTGGTTTTCCTAAAATTGTCATTCTAGGAAAAACACATAATACGGTCAATGGATCTCTGCCTCTAAGCTTATAGACTAAAACCCAACCTAACCTACCTATTCTTATCCTTATCTTATCTCAACCTATACTCTAGTAATCATCCACTATCAAAGTCTGCAAAACCTAGCAAACCTAGGCTCTGATACCCTCTATAACACCCCGACCCATCACGTGGGGCCTGAGGTGCTGCTTTAGTGATGTCTATGTTCCTAATACCATATTCATTATATAAATGCAGTGAAAATAAATGATACACTCTCCAAAGTACATTACCAGGGTTATAAACTACCTTTATACACAATAGTCTCCAAATATCCATATTATAGACCATAATACAATACAAAAACCAACTCAATCCATACAATCATAATACACATCCGAGATATCAAACATAATGGAAACATATTCGAATTCTTGCAGACACTCAAAAAAACTAGCTATCACCTTACCCCAAAGCTTACTAAGCTCGATCTCGAGATGGTCATAAAAATATGATTTACATATTGGGGTGAGACACTTCTCAGTAAGGAAGATTAAGTTAATATTAGTATGTTGCCAACATGAGTTTTAGTGTAAACAAAATATAGCTATTTGTTAATTAACATTAATTGAGAAAACACATGCAAACTATATTCACACACACATAAACATTTATAAGCAAGAGTTCCCAAGGATAAGGGAGATTACAAACCCATGCATGCAATGCCCCTTTGCTCTGATACTGTTTGTAATCTTGCCCTTTTAATTGGGTGAGGTTACAACTAATACTTATCAGGTCACTCACCTTACTCAGTAAGTCCTCGTATAGAGAGTTTTACTTCACCAAAAACATTCACGCATTTTAATTCACACACAAGTACTCACACCTTTACAGTTGAAAAATGTGCATTTGCTTCTTTAGTATAAACCAGTTCAATAAATAATAAACACCATTTACATAAATCAACAGATATTCGTAAAAGACACTCCCTGGGACTAAATGACATGCTTAACCCCCATGATGGGTTGTGTGGCTCAAAGGCTGAACTTTGCCCTGGGGATCAACACAAACAAAGTCAAAGTAACCATCTACAAGTGCGTCTGCAGGCATCCAAAGCCATGTTGCAGGTCCAATTGCCTTACCACTTCCTGGTCCAAACCCTAGGAAAGGTACTTCACCCTTATACAGGCCAATCGGCTGAAAACACCCTACACTTCCACTATAGTGTGGGCACAAATGGCCAAATAGTAATTCCCTACCAACGGTACCATGCTCACAATACAACTAGTCCTCAGGGTTCTTAAACCATATTATACAATTTATCTAATAAAAATTGTATTAGAAACTTATTTCGTATAAAACCTGCCATTTAATAAAACCCGACCTCGGCCGTCAAATAAAACCTGGCCCCCGGCCATCAAATAAAACCCGCCTATAGCCATCATATCAAATCCAGTATTGTACACAAGTAGTTCAACTATTTTTCTCAAATAATTCAATATTTTCACGACATTACCCAAATTCGGTTACACGATAACCATACTGATTATTCACCTGCCACACAATTTTCAGTATTTTGAACATAGCCATTTAAACAACAAAGAGAAAACAGTATATGAAGTTTGTATGATAAAACCAAGCTTTCCACTGTTCATTTTATTCAAAATACCGTATCATATATCTAATGTTTGAAAAGTCCATTTTGAACAGTTGGTTTTCGAAACTTAACAAAAACTTGACTTAACTTAACCCCCTTACCCGTTCCTGAAAAAGAATTTGATTCCATTCAAAAAATGGATACCCTAGCTTTTCGATACTACTGTAAAAAAATGAACCGGCAAGCTGAGGAAAGAGAGGAAAGTGTTCGGAGAGTGAACACAGTATCCGGGGAGGCCTATGGTAAAAAGAGAGAGACAGAGAGAGAGAGAGAGAGAGAGAGAGCCACAAGAGAGTGAGAGTAGAGAGAGAGAGTCCTAAAAGTTATTTTAAAAAGAGAGAGATAAATAAGAGTTATGTTTTAAAATGGGTTGCTTAGCCCTTAAGTAAGCGATCTGCAAGAAAATCATTGACGGTTTTCCCTACACTCGCAAAATCGTCCACAGTTTTCCCAAGCTCTATAAAAGCATCGACGATTTGGGCCCTGCCAAACTAATTTCCTTCTTTTTCCTTTCTCTTCCTTCATTCCTATCTTTTATTCCAGAAAATCAACCTCGGGAAATGTGTTTACCCTAGGAGGTGGAGCCATTAGTTGAAGGAGTATCAAGCAATCATGTGTTGCCGATTCCACTATGGGGGCCAAATATGTGGCAGCCTCTGAGGCAGCCAAGAAGGCCGTTTGGCTCGGGAACTTTCTATTGGATCTTGGAGTGGTGCCTTTGGTACAATTGCCTATTACAATTTACTGTGATAATAGCAGGGCGGTTGCTAACTTAAAGGAACCCAGGACCCACAAGACGATAGAACACATTGAGCGTAAGTATCACTTGATATGAGATATCGTGTAGAGAGGTGATGTGATGGTGACCAAGATTGCATCGGCAAGCAACCTGGCAAACTTATTTACAAAGAGCTTACCCGCTAGGACTTTTGATAGTCATGTATAGGGAATGGGAGTGAGATGTATGGCAACATGGCTTTGAGTCTAAGTGGGAGATTGTTAGGACTTTAAACTAAAAGACATGCTTTATGTAATCGGTTTTAGTATTTATTAATAACTTCAGTCATTCCATTTTAATGAGAATCTTTGTGAGTAATGTTTGCTTGACATTATTTATTTAATGATTATGCATATGTGTCTTTTAGTTTATATAGTAGGTGATCTAGTGTGTAGAGTACGACTTATACACAGAAGATTAGATCATCAAATTCTTATAGAATAAAAGTTCATTGTTCACAGTCTTAAATGAAATTGGACACAATATTGGTAGGATTGTAGCACAAGGTTTTAATAGGTTTGTCTTGATGTTGGCCTTATAGGTCATATCCCGCTTTGATTATGACAAATACCTTGGTATTTCATGTTTTCCGAGTTTGTGTGCAAGATTAGCCTTTCATGTATTGGCACGATCATATGGTGCATATGGTGACTCGAAGAAAATGATGAAGAAAATGTGTTTAAATTGTTGTAATTTATATTTCATTCTTTCGGGTCTGTAATTATAATTCCAAAGGTCTGTAATATTAATGCATATCAAGCATATAGGAACTAAAGCTCAAAACGACCTTAGAAAGACCCTAGGTTCTTGCACAAGCACTTAGGAAAGTCCCCATATTCATTTATGCTATCAGGGGAAATTAATATTCGAAATTTGGACTCAAATGCACCACCTAAGTGTGCTTAGTTGACAGAACCAGAACCTACATAGTAGCTTCAGTTGACAAAACCTCCCAAAGTCAACTTGCTCGCTATTCGGTCGACCATTTTAAAATAACTTGAACTGTATGGTCAAATGAATTGGCATATGGGTGATTCCCAGTGCTCTAGTCGATCGAACCCTTAATTAAAATCTGACCTGGTCGATCGAACATCAGAATGTGGTCAACAAAACCTACCCTGATCGACTGAACCTCGGAGGGTCCAAAATCACCAAAATATGGTCAACCAAAACCTTAGTTCAAAAATGCCATGGTCGACCGAACTTAGTGATTTAGTGGACCAAACCTCAAATATGGTCAACTGAAACCCTCAGGTTGCTCGATTTTTACTGAGGTTAGAAGGGGGTTATTTTTATTAAACTCATGCAAAACAATTTTAATAATCCCCGTGGAGTCCCCAACGGTTATTTTCTTGGGTATGTCTATATATATGAGGTCATTGGCACAAATTAAGCCAAGATTAGGAATTTGGATTAATGAAAATCCTCTAAATTTTTGAAAGCCTTTTCTTCACATACTAGTCCATATACTCCACCTATCTTCATTCTCTTGCAAAAATCATATTTGGTGTGAGTGCTTTAAGAGATCCTATACTGCTTATACTAGCTTATACTCTCATATTGATTATTGACTTCTGAGAGAGTTAAGCCCGAAGTGTTCCCCTTTGGTTCAATCAATAAATTCATTTGTGGGGAAACTTTTAGCTTGTGAGTCTTTGCACTATTATTGCAAGATCATTAAGCTTGTCTTGTATTGTGTTCTTAAAAAAATCTTTTTGACAAGCTTGGTTTGCTATTGTCTCTTGCGCATAAAGTTCTTGAAATTCATTTTAAGACATTTGATTATATTTTTTTGAAAATCTTTGAAACCCTACTTGTGGTTGAAATATATTTACATATTGTTTCAAAGATAGATTGGTAACACACTCTTGCACTTGATTAATTATTGACATTACCTAGAGTGCTATTACACATTGTTTGCACTAAGCTTATAGTTCCTATTTTCTTGAGGTGCATTGATTATTGCATGTGCATATTGGTACAAATCTGTTTGTGTTTAGAAGCTTTAGAATTGTACACAAAAATTTATATTCATTGTTGTATTCCAGGTGTGGCTTGAGGGGGCGTTGATCTAGCCCGTAAGGATAGATAGGGCCTTCTCTGCGTAAAGAGAGTTTGTAAATATTGAGGTCAGCCTTCGTGTAATTTGACTTGGTTGTAAATGGTGTCGCTCCACTCGTTAAGTGAACAATAGTGGTAATCCTTGGGCTTGCGAGCTGAAGAGGGGACGTAGACAATATTGGCCGAACCCCGATAACATATTGTGCGTGTACTTTATATTTTCGCAATTTATTTTCTGTACTTTCATTTTCAGCGCATATATGTTGTATACCTGATTCATTATATGTTGTACATGTGTTGATTGGGTTTATAATTGCATAGGCAGACCCTAGGTTGCGTAGTACTGTTGATTTGGATAGACTTAGGATGAGAAATTTTTAAATACCCAATTCAACCCCCCCTCTTGGGAATACACCCATTCCAACAATTGCTATCAGAGTCTCGTGGCATTGACTTAAACTCTTTTACTAAAGATCAAGATGGCTCACATTGGTGTGTCCTCATTCATTAAGGGACGATCACCTTTTAGCCCTCCTATGTTTGGTGGTGTTGATTACACTTTCTGGAAATTTAGAATAAGCATATTTATAAAACAAATGAACTGGTGGGCTTGGCAGGTGATTGATAAAGGAATTTGTATACTTGTAAATGAAAATAATATTACTTTGATGCATGCAAATTCTCATGCCATGGATTTACAGTATTGCACTTTAGATTCTAATATTTTGCTTGAGATTATAGCATGTACAAATGCAAGGGAGATATGGTTTGAGCTGGAAAGGAGATGTGGAGAGACCCAAGAGAGGGAGATCGCCACTCTAGAAGCACCAAGTTCAAATGATAAGATAGTGGCAAATCATGAGCTAGTAGTCAATGAAGAGGTATATGATTCACCTCCTATTTCAGTTTATGATGCAGTTGAAGATTCTTGTGTTGATTGTTGCAAAAAATCATGTGTTGAATCATCTGTCGAACTTTATGATAATACTGCCAATGTTACATGCAATGATTCATGTGAAAACTATTGTATTAAATCTTGTAGTCAGTAGTGCAATGAGTTTTACGATGAAAACATGTCTTTGAATAGACAACTAGAAAAGAATTCATTTAAAATTTATAAGTATCTAGTTAGTATGTCTTATCATAAAACCTTTTTGAAAAATCCAAACAAAAGGTTGGCTAAACAATTATATGAATTAAAAGATTACATACCACCTTAGAGAAGAAAAATATGAAGAAAATATTAAAAATAATCTGCCAAGAGGGAGAAATGGGAGATGATAAATCCTCGCGGCTTAAAAAGAAAAATATTTTAAAAAATGGTTCAAATTCATTTAATAAATCCCATACAAATTTTCATGCCTTATCTCACAAACACAAGATTAGTAAGCATGGCCCTTCACGAAAATTTAAAAATTACTTTTGTCATGAAATCAAATGGCACATTCTATTTACTTGCCCATCCAGAAGTACCAGAAGCTTAGATAAGAAAATGAAATGGATAATCATGAAGGCAAACTCCGCAGGATCTAAGGAAGATCAGATTCCAATAGAAAATTATATAAATATTTTAATCTTCCCTTAGTTCCTAGGTTTAGGGATTGTGATGACTGTAGGCTTAAGAAGTGGTTGGTGCTTAAAATAAAAATTCTTAGTATATGTATTGCCATACTAAGAATCATAAGATTAGAAAGACAATTTAAAAATTGAATAAAATTCACTTCCAAATAGATTAGGTATCATTGCTAGGTAAATATTTCCAAATTCTTGACTCATACTTATAGAACCTTATGTTAAGCTAATGTGCCCTAAAATATCTCGGTTCATAAGAGGAAGTCAACACCCAGTCATCACTCCCCAAGTCAGACCTACTAACAGGAGCAATCAACTCAAAAAGAAGGAGAGATCCACGCTGGTAACTTAAATGAGCGGAGTAATACACGTGGACACTTTATGACCCGAGAGCAATTCACACCCCCGTGCCATAAAGACAAATCAACTCCAAGATCATCCCTAGTCACTATAAGAAGGGACGCGGAGAAGAGGCAAAGGTACATCATTCGACACCCATTGTTGCATTTAGCTTCTCTAAAGCATTTCTCTGACTTAGGCATCAGAACGATCCCCCGAAGTACACCCCAAGTCCTCCAAGCATTTTTCCTTTTTTCCATTTTCAGGCCAACGGAAGTCGAAAGAGTAGCCCGCTAATTTTATCCCGCAACATAAGCCATTGTTGTCCATTGCACAAAGTTGAGCTTTAGGGATCCATCTTACATCATTTTACCCTAAACTCATTTTTAAATACAAAAAGCCTAAATCAAAACTTAGTCATCACTCAGGTCATAAGCACTGATTCTTAAATATCCCTATTCTATGAGTGCTTATTTAAAATGACTTTATTTTTCAATCAAAATAAAGGTCATTCACTAAGGGGTTTATGCTTTTCACTTAATTAAACTTGAATTATCCCTTCGTGCTTGAAATATTAAAATCCTCTAATTTTGGTTAAATCATTACCATACCACGATCACATAAGGTAGAGATTTTGTCTATTCCTTGGTTCGTATCCTTGCTCCAAATAGTAATTATATCTAAAGGATACATACCACTGTCCAAAAAGCTGCATTAAAAAATTCATACACTCCTAGATGCTCTTTTCTTAAACCTAGACATTATTACTAAGCATGAAAATATTTTGGAAAATGTCCACTCATTCTAAATGCTCATTTGAATTTAATGATAATTTAATTGTTAAGAATATTTATCCTATCTTGCTTCATAAGCTCTCAAAATGTCAAGTCAAATCTCTTAGAGCTTCAAATAATCTTGAATGGCTAAAGTAGTTGCACTAGGCTTCAAGTTTAGATGATGGAATGAAAATTCAAAGAAACCTATGCATGAACAATAAAATCCAAAGCCATTTGAACTTGAGCCTCTACGGGTTGAGTTTCATAAGAGAAGAGGCATTATAGAATTAGAACACTTAAAGAAATATTCATTGTGACTTTTTAGTTCAGTAAGCCTAAAGCATTCATGCCAAGATTAAATCATTGAAAATCTTAAAACACTTGACTAAAAAAATTGAAAAGTAGAAAAGGCAAAATTCAACTGATTGGTTAACTCAAGGGGAGCATTTATCTTTCATGACTCTTTATATTAAATGCTCTCATGATTTTATCTTTTATGCCCATATGCCTTCATATGAAAAGCACTAAATTCCTACTATTCATTATGCGTTCAATGAGTATATCTTCTAATGGATAGCTTATCTTTTGTATCATTTGTTGATTGCTACCTGATTGCATGCTTAGTCTAGAATGCTTTCTGCATGGCGGATGCAGTTGATGTGAATTGCATGCTGGTAGTGGATTTTAGGTTGTTGCATGACTTAAATGAATATTCTATTGAGAACAACTAACTATCAGATACGGGTTTTATGGAAAAAATTTTGATTTACAGACAGCATACTGCCAAAATTTAGACAGGAATTTTTCTAAAAGTAAAACCTTGTACATAGATGATTATGATAAAATTAATGTTTAATTTTTTTTTTTGAAAGGTGAGTGAAAATAAAATGAATATTAAATTTCATCCTTATATAATCATCAGGTATTTAGAGGAGCTTAGCTCCATTCCTATAGAATGAGCATAAATGATCGTCATGCATCGCTTTCGTCTACCGAAATATTGATGCTCTTCTGATATCCTCGAACATTATATCCTGGATTTCATATGAAATGTTCCTGGGTCATGAACTACATAGCATGCCTTAATATACATTCTCTGATGCATCTATGGCTTATAGGGATGACTATACTGATTAGAGATGAATATCGTTAATAAATATCCAGTATATTTGTTGAAGAATTGTTTGAATGCTCGCTTATACTTTGGCATATCTAATGATATCAAATCCTTGTAAAGTATAAAAAATTTATTTCATCTAAGCTATAATTCAAATTGATAGGGGGAGCATCCAAAATAAAATTACTACCCTGTTATGCTCACCAACACTTTTTTGCTTAGATCTTTTTTTGAATCAAATGTGGAATGTACTTAAATGTAATGTCCTTATTGAAAATCATAATTTGAACGTGTTGATTTTCTACAGTCATTTGATTTTCCATATGATCTTACATGTGATTGTAAATTTTCTTTTTGGGTCTATATGGTTGTCCTATTCTTGTTATATTATGAAATTGTGCTTAAATGCTAAACCAAAATAACGTTTGCTTACTTGCATGATCTTTAAATTTTTTTTTTTGGCAAGCAACCCCCAGTACGTTAAGCAATCATCATAAATGGGATATATAGTTATATATATAGATATATTCATTTACATCTACTTTATGGCAAGATCAAATTTCAAAACTAAAACTCCTTATCTCTTGCCTTATTATTATTATTATTATTATTATTATTATTATTATTATTATTATTATTATTATTATTATTCTATACACATATATTTTTAAATTGTATAACTGGTTCGGTAACTCCTCATGAAAATGCATGCGAACTAGTTAGATTGTGTTTGTGCTTAAACCAACTATTTGCTGTCATATGTCATGTGCTTTAAGCTTAAATCTTTCACGGGTCATATGATATGTTTCAAATGCAATGGTTTGTGCATATTTATGGTTTAACTCAGTTTTCATGTCATTTAAATCATTTATATGACCAGTTATATGATTTGTGTGCTTAATTGTCATATTTATTTTCATGCCCTTTTTGCTATTACCAAAAGGGGGGAGAAGTAGGCAAAATTGGGTAATCATTACATGTTTGAGCTTTAAAATCTCTTTATGCATATTCTCAAGGGGGGCTGTTCTTGGTTGTACCAACTTTTGCATAAAGTATTTGTTATCATAAGAAAGGGGGAGATGTTTTACCCTATAGATCATATTTCATTTTGATTATGCAAAATACATTGGTATTTAATGTTTGCCGAGTTTGTGTGCAAAATCAGTCTTGCATGTATTGGCAAGATCATATGGTGCGTATGGTGAGTTGAAGAAAATGATGAAGACAAAGTGTTTAAATTGTGGTAATCTATATTTCATTCTTTTGGCTCTGTAATTATAATTCCAAAGGTGTAATAACCCAAGAAATTAATTAGGGCCTCGTCGACGAACACAAGGAATTTGTCGACAAAGGTACATGAGGATCTCGTCATCGAGGGCATGTCTTGTCGAGGAGAAGATACCGAGAGAGGGTTTGTGGTAGTCTAAAACTTGTCAACGAGGGGTGTAGGTTCATCGACAAACTTTCTACAGGACTCGTTGACGAGATGACATGTCTCATCGACGAATCTGGGACTATAAGTAGTTTAAACCTAGGTTTTTCGGCAGAATTTGGCACAAGAAACACCCTCTCTCTCTCTCTCTCTCTCTCTCTCTCTAAAGTGTCCCTCATCCCTTCTCTCTTCGATCCTGGATCCATTGCTCGTCAGATCAACGATCTGAAGCCACCATGACGCTCTTGGGAAAGTTCTCTGCAAATCTGCCAAAGCGGATCGTCAGTGGGGCTGGTTTGAATTTCATCCCAATCTCAAGGTAAGACATTTTATTTAGTATTTGCCTTTTTCCTTGTTGTAAGAAATGTATAATACGAAGAAATACTAATGTTTTGTTCTGGGGGATGTTGCTTTTAGGGTATTGAGCAGGGAACTCTGTGGGTGTAAGGCCAGAGTATAGTAGAGGTTTTTCAAAATTTAGGTAAGGGAAATATGCTATATTAGGACATTTTTAGAATGTTTATCAGTAGATTATATAAGTATACTTACCAGCATCATGATCAGTTTATTTTCTTGAATGTCATGAGTATTATTATTATTTCAATAAAATTATAGATATATAGCATAAGATTTTGATTAATCAAATGTGTGGCATGAGTCTATTACAGTATTTATGTTGATTATACAATATTACAGATGTAACACCCAAAAAATAATTATTACAGGAGGATGTAGTGATTCCAAAAAAATAAAATAAAATAAAAATAAAAAATAATAATAAAGAAATTTTTAAAAAAAATTAATTGATTAAAATTAAATTAAAAATTTAAAATAAATAATTAATTAATTAAAATTATTATTAATTAAATAATATAATATAATATAATATAATAATATATTAATATAACATAATTATATTATAAGTTATTATATATATACATATATGTTTATATAAACTTCCTGAAGGTTCTTTAACCTTCAAGAAATTGACTTACCTGAAGAATTGAGAAAACAAAGAGACTTTCTCTCTCTGCACCACACTTTCTCTCTCCCAACATCTCGTCTCCTTGTTTCCTCTCTCCCACTCTCCTCAATTCCCTCTTCGATATTCGATCGATCGGAAATTCAGAAATACCGTTGGATTCTGCTCGCCGCCACCGACACTTCTATTGGAGCGGATCTATCGTGGGAGCGGCGTAGTCATATCTCCGGGGATAAGGTCAATTCTCAAACTTATCTCAATTTATCTTAATCCATAAGACGAATTAATAAATGAAAATTTCCAAGAGACTCGTGGGGAGATTCTCCACAATCTAGTAGGAGCGGGTTTTCAAATTTGAGTTCGAGGGTACCAATCCTTAATCGGAGGTAAGTTGAACAATTTAAGCTTTTATTAGGCTATTTAGGGTATTCAGAACTTAAGACAATTTTAGGGAAAGTTACTATGCATATTGTGATAAATAATATGGTAAAATTTGAATTTTAGGGTTTCAGGGGTTTTGAATGCTGTGGGGAGTAAGTCCGGGTGTTAGCAGTTTTTTCACGAATCAGGTAAGGGGATTAAGTTAAGTCAGTAATTTTATGAAATTTGAATCAATTTAATTGTTATGTTAATATATATATATATATATATATATTCATTCATTTATTTGTTTGTTTATTTTGAAATTAAAAGGTTATTTTAAAAACCAACCGTTCGAAATAGATTTTACAAACTTACGATATATGATATGATATTTTTGAATAAAATGAACAGTGGAAAGCATGTTTATTTATATCGATATGTTAAAATGTGGAAAATTGTGTGGCAGATAATTTAATTTGTATGTATTATTGTATATCTGGATTTGGGGATTTTAGATTACTGAATTGTTTGAGAAATACTAGAAATGCTTGTGAAAATTCTGGAAGTGTTTATGAAATGTAGGTGTTTGAAATGACGGCCAGTGGCCGGGTATTGTTTGATTGGCCAGGGGCCAAGATTATTATTTGATGGTCGAAGGCTAAGTTTTAATTCATGGCTATATGTCAGATTGTATTTTGTGGTCGGGCGCCAGGTTTTTGGAATAACAGGAAATATGTGTGAATTAACGTTTTAAATGGTGATTTCTATTATCTAAATTGCATGATATTCTTTAGGAACTCTGGGGACCAGTGTATTGTGAGCACGGTATCATTGCTAGTTAGACCATGTGCACTCAGACTGTTCTGGATAGAAGTGTAGGGGGTCCAGCCGACTGCCTACGTGAGGTTGAAGTAAGGGTGTCAGACCTGCAGCTTTGTTGTGGATGCCTGTAGATGTGTTTACGGAGGATGTTATTTTTGACTTTGTTTGGGCTGATCACTCATGCTTTGTCCAGCCTTTGGGCTACATAACGCGTGCAATGGGGGAAGTAAATGGCGTGTTTGCCACAGGGAGTGTCTTATATGCATATCTATTAATTTGTGTGAATACGAATAATTAATAAGATAAATTCGAGGGCTTGTTGAGAAAGGAAAGTGCCCTAATAGTAGTAATGGTATTAGAGCATAAGGAAACTACATGTATGGGTAGGTAATCTTCCCTATCCTCGGCTAATTGTGTGTGTGAGTGTAAATTAAGAATGTTTTCACAAATGTGTTTGTCTATTTAATGAACTAGTTATTTTCTATACACTAAATGCATGCTAGCCACACACTGACATTAACTTTGTCTTCCCTTTACTAAGTTGTGTCTCTATAACGACCCGAGTAATAATGGTATTTGAATAATAACGAGGGAGAGAAATGGAAACAGTAACAGAAGAAGGCAGCCGACTTTGCGTTCTTCGACGACATTACATTTTGGATGGAATAACTTGAAAGATTTTCCATAGAGCCTCATCGACGAATACAGGGAGTTCGTCGACGATTGCATAAGGGGACCTCGTCGACAAAGCTACGACTCATTGACGACGAAATACTGAGAGAAGAATTTGGGCTACTCTGAATTTCATCAATGAAGGGTAAGGTTCGTCAACGAAATTACTTAAGGACTTGTCAATGAGATGACGTGGCTCGTCAATGAAGCCCGTAGTATAAATAGCCCTAAACTCATTTTAATCACAGAAAATCAGCGCCGCTCTCTTCTCTCTCTCTCTCTCTCTCTCTCTCTCTCTCTCTCCTACAACCTCTCCCTCTTCTTTCTTCAATTCTGGCCTCGTCAGTCGTCGGATCGACAATCTGAGACCACCACGACGTTCCTAGTGGAGTTCTCTTCAAGTCTGCCAGAGTGGATCGTTGGCGAAATAAAGTTGAAATTCATCCCAAATCCAGGGTAAGGTCTTTTATTTGGAATTTGGATTTCTAGTAGTTGTGAGAAATGTAATAGATGTAGAAATAGTAATGTTTTGTTCTGGGATTTATGGTTTTCAGGGTTTTGAGTGGAGAACCCTGCGGGTGTTGGACCCGTTATAGTAGGGGATTTTTAGCAGGAAACAAGTAAGGGAAATATGCTATGCTAGGTTATTCGAATATGATTTTAGAATAAAATTATATATATTCTACCAGAGTATTATTCACAACAGAGATTTATGTAGTTTATGTACTATAATTAATATGTTTTAATATTATTGTGTGGCTTGAGAATATAGATATAGTATAGAAACATGTTTTACAGTATTTTTTAGAGATGTGTTTTATAGTATATACAGACAGTGAATGTATTTTACAGCAATTACAGAGATACCATGATTATATAGTTTTATAGTACCATGACATACAGATTCACAGTTAATTACAGAAACACAATGGATATAGATACATTTTTCTATAATGTCATGGTTTATACAGTTATTACAGAATCATAGTAAAACAGATAGTTGTATAGAGAGATGTATTATATAGTATCAGACCATGTTGGACCATACAGTTATAGAGCACGGTACCGTAGCTACATAGAGTTTATAGAGTGCAACCACATATTTAGATAATATGTGGTATAAAGGTCGATCGCATAGAGCCCACGAGTGGACATGCTCCCTATTAGATATGGGTTGAGGAGGGCTAATCAGACTATGGAGTATAGTGATTTATTTCTAGTTGGCCAGCCAGGGTAGATCCCGCCTATGGGCCGCATAACCCTGCCATGAGGGATTAAATCATGACACACAGTTATCCATAGGGAAGTTTACAGTTATTACTATGTTTATACAGGTTTACAGAAATAGAATATATATATATATATATATATATATATATATTAGCAGTGTTTTGAGTAGAAACCTAAAGTACAGAAATGTTGAGCAACAGGTAAAAGATGAAGATTATATTACTAGTATTGTACTTTACAGATTCAGTGACATATGACTATATAGTAATAGATTTTCACAATATTATAACTCATTTGCCACACTAGCAATAGCATATTTCGTCTGACTGAGCGTTGGCTCATCCCAATTACTTTAACATTTTCAAGTGATCCAAGTGGGCGAACAGATCAGGCTCGCCGATAAAGGGGCCTCGATATTGCCCTGATAGTAGTGTTAGTATTTCTGGGAGTATTTTTGTATAGCCCTAGCCAGTTGAGGCTATTCTAGAAAACATACATATATGTATATTTTGGGAAACACTTTAGCACTCTATTATTGTATATAACTACGTATGGTTGTGTTTATTTGATTTATGTTTCTTGCTGCTTAGGTTGATGATTGGGTTTAATCCAGTGTGGTATCAGAGCATTTTAAATGTTATAGTATTAAAAAAGAAGAAGATAAAACCTAGTTAAATAGCAGGTCGTTACAATTTGGTATCAGATCCTAGGTTTCTAGGTTCTGTAGACTTTAGAATACAACAGAAGTAATACTAGAGTATAGGAAAAGGATTTGAGGTTTGTTCTGTGTCTAGGTACAGGATTACTGTGGTGGTGTCTGTATTTTTTCTAGGCTAATGATTTCAAAAAAACCATAGTAAACTATTGTCGGGTCGTGTGTCTAGATGACAGAACTGGATATTAAGTCAAGGTTAGGGAAGGCAGTGAATTTTGAATTGGTATATGATAGATCAGTGTAGGAGATGAGGTACTTAAGTGTGTTTCTTATTTTCAGGATGGACCCAGGAAGTAGTGGCACGAATGCTGGGGAGGATAGGCCAAGACCTTCTAGCATAGGTGGAGGAGATACGGATGCTGCACTGCGCAGCATCACTCAGCAGGTGATGGCTGAGATGGCCAGGAGCTCTAGGGAGTGTAGCTGTTCGATCCAGAAGTTTACGCGGATAAAGCCCCCATCCTTTGCTGGAGGAGATGACCCGATTGTAGGTGAGAATTGGGTCCAGGATATCGAAGAGACATTGGCGATGCTTCCATGTACGGATGAGCAGAATGTAATATTTGCAGCATTTAAGTTGACAAGAGAGGCAAAGCGCTGGTGAAGATCAGCGTGACTGAGAGAGGAGCAGAGGCCGGTTCCAGTGCCAGTTCCAGTGACTTGGGATCGATTCAAGGAGCTGTTCTTCAAGCGATATTTTCCTTCTATCGTTCGGAGCACGAAGGCAGCAGAGTTTATGCATCTGGTACAGGGGTAGATGTTCGTATCCCAGTACGCGGCTTGATTTATCGAGTTGTTGTGTTTTGCTCCGCATCTAGCACCTGATGAAGAGAAAAAGGCAAGGAAGTTTGAGGAGAGATTGAGGCAGAATTTGTTTGAGTAGGTGGTTGGCTTCAGAGCTCAGACATTTATGGAGGTTGTAGATAGAGCTGTAGTCATTGAGAGTGGTATAAAGAGGGGTGTAGCAGCTCAAAGTCAGAGGAAGAGGCCTGCGCCTTATGGCTTTTAGGTTGGCTCCAATAGGGGTCCATGGAGAGGAGGTCGCGATAGGGGAGACTAGAGGGAGATGGAGGGACCTCAAGGAAATCAGGGTGCGCCGATTGTCCCGGTATGTCAGACATGTGGGAGACGTCACTTTGGGGAGTGCCGGGTAGGGAGCGATGTATGCTGTCGATGTGGGAGACCTGGCCACATGGAACATGCATGCCCAGGTCCGTCAGACCAGGTCCCAGCTCCCAGGCCCTATCGGAGAGGATATCAGGCACCTCGTGGTGGCCAGCAGAGGAATGTGGCCCCAGCGTGAGTATACACTCTAATGCCAGGTGATGCTGAGGCTGCTGCGGATGTGGTGAAAGGTACATTTACTATTTTATCATATCCAGTTATTGTTCTTTTTGATTTAGGTGCTACTCATTCTTTCATCTCTACATCTTATGTTAAATTAATTGAGAGTGAGACTCAGTTATTAGATATAGCGCTGTCAGTAGCTACACCATCAGGGTTAGTGATTAGATGTCAAAGAATACTTAGGGGCTATCTAATAGAAATTCAGGGGAAAGTGTTACCAGCTGACTTGATTGTATTTAATATGTGTGAGTTTGATATAATATTGGGTATGGACTGATTGGCTGCCAATCACGCCAACATTGATTGTCATCGGAAACAGGTAGTTTTCAGACCCCCTGGTACGCAGGAATTCAGATTCATTGGTTCATGGGTATATTCTCCAACACAGCTGGTGTTGGCCGTGCAAGCGAGCAGATTACTCTTAGACGGAGGTTAGGGGTTTATAGCGTTTGTGAAAGAAGTAGCCAAAAATGAATTGAAGATTGACAGCACCCCAGTTGTACGAGAATGTTCATATTTTTTTCCAGAGGAGTTACCTGGGTTGCCTCCTGTGCGCGAGGTGGATTTTCCTATAGATTTACATTCAGGGACCGCATCGATCTCTAAGGTTCCCTACCATATGGCTCCAGCTGAATTGGTAAAATTAAAGGAACAGTTGTAAGACTTGCTGGACAAGGGGTTTATAAGATCTAGTGTATCGCCGTGGGGAGCTCCAGTGTTGTTTGTAAAGAAGAAAGATGGGTCTATAAGGATGTATATCGATTATAGAGAAATTAACAAGGTTACTATTAAGAATAAATATCCTCTACCCCGTATAGACGATTTGTTTGATCAGCTCTAGGGTACACAGGTATATTCCAAAATCGACCTCAAATCCGGGTATCATCAAGTGAGAGTAAAAGCAAAGGACATCGCGAAGACATCCTTCGAGACTAGGTACAGGCAAGACGCATTCCTTGTTATGCTGTTTGGTATGACGAATGCCCCAATCACGTTCATGGACTTGATGAACAGAGTTTTCCACCAGTATCTAGATCAGTTTGTAGTTGTTTTCATTGGTGATATACTGGTGTACTCAAGGAGTTTTAAGGATCATGAGGTGCATTTGAGGCAGGTGTTGCAGACACTCGAAGAGGAGAAGCTCTATTCCAAGTTTAGCGAGTGTGAGTTCTGGCTTGAGAAGGTAACATTTTTAGGCCACGTGATCTTAGGGGACGGTATTTCAGTGGATCCTAGCAAGATCGATGTGGTGGTAAGTTGGGCCAAGCTGAGGAATGTGCAGGAAGTTAAGAGTTTCTTAGGACTGGCAGGTTATTGCCATCATTCTGTTGAGGGGTTTTCGACTTTATTAGGACCACTCACAAGTTTGACTAAGAAAAACGCCAGATTTGTGTGGGATGAAAAATGCGAGCAGAGCTTCTGAGAATTAAAGTAGCGGCTCGTCACTGCACCGGTACTGATGATTCCATCGGGAGGTGATGGTTATGTTATCTATAGTGATGTGTCTTTGAAAGGGCTTGGTTGTGTACTGATGCAGTATGGTAAGGTGATAGCATATGCATCTAGGCAGTTGAAAGAATATGAAAAGAACTACCCTTCTCACAATCTAGAATTGGCTGCGGTTGTACGTGCGTTAAATATTTGGAGACATTACTTATATCGTGAGAGGTGTGAGATATTCTCTGATCATAAGAGTCTAAAGTATTTCTTCACACAAAAAGAGTTAAACATGCGGCAGAGGAGATAGTTGGAACTCATTAAGGATTACGACTGTACCATCAGTTACTGCCTAGGTAAAGCAAATGTGGTGGCTGATGCTTTGAGCCGTAAGTTAGAGGATACATCGCAGTTAGCAATAGCAATTTAGTACCCGATTCAAATGGACTTGGAAAGGCTCGGTGTGGAATTAGTGAAGGATGATCCTCAGGTGTTTATTGCCAGTTTAGTGATACAACCTGTACTGTATGAAAGAATTAAAGCTGCTTAGATAGATGATCCAAAGTTAGTGGAGGTGTTTGCCAGAATACAGGATGGTCAGGCAGAGGAATTTAGTATTGCCAATGATGAGGCCCTCATATTTCACACCAAATTGTGTGTGCCTGCGGATGTCAGCATCAAAAGAACGATTCTAAAAGAGGCACACAGATCTCTATACACTATTCATCCTGGCAGTATGAAAATGTATAGGGATCTACGAGATTATTTCTGGTGGAGTGGCATAAAGAGAGAAATAGTAGAATTTATGCAGCAGTATTTGACGTGCTAGCAAGTTAAGGCTGAGCACTAGAGACCAGCTGGTCAATTGTAGCGATTATTCATTCCTAAGTGGAAGTGGGATCACGTATCTATGTATTTTGTTACTAAGCTGCCGCCAGCGCCGCATGGTCTGAATGCAATTTAGGTGGTGGTTGATAGGTTGACGAAGACAGCGCACTTTCTGCCCATTAAAGTAAGCTACCCTATGAACAAGTTAGCAGAGATTTATATACAAGAGATTGTTCGACCCCATGGAGTGCTGGTATCCGTAGTCTTAGATCGTGACCCTCGTTCTACATCATGGTTTTGGAAGAGTCTGCTGAAGGCTTTGGGGACTCAGTTAGCATTCAGCACTACTTTCCACCCTCAGACCGATGGTCAGACTGAGAGAACAATCCAAGTATTAGAATATATGCTTAGTGCCTGTGTGCAAGACTTTGGAGGTAGCTGGATTCAGTTTTTGCCGCTAGTTGAATTTTCTTATAATAACAGTTATCAGACTAGCATTGGCATGGCACCCTACGAGGCATTATATAGTAGGAGATGCCGATCTCCTCTTTTCTGGGGTGAAGTAGGTGAAAGGTGAGTTTTGGGTCCAGAGATAATTCAGCAAGCGTGTGATAAAGTCTGACTTATTCAAAACAGGATCAGTACGGCGCAGAGTCGACAGAAAAGCTATGTAGATACTCGCCGCCGAAAACTAAAATTTGAAGTGGGTGATCATGTGTTTTTGAAAATAACTCCACGGAAGGGGATGTTAAGATTTGGGAAGAAGGGTAAGTAGAGCCCTTAGTTTATTGGCTCATTTGAGATACTTAAAAAGATTGGGTCAGTAGCCTATCAATTAGCCTTACCGCCATCTTTCTTTCGAGTTTGTAGACACCCTATTTGTCCTAACCAAATAGAGCAAGGAGTCATTTCTCATTGTATTATTATTATTATTATTATTTCCTTATTTTTATTATTATTATTTTATTATCACTATTATTTCATTATTATTATTATTATTATAATAATTATTATTATTACTATGATTTTTTTTATATTATTATTTTTTTTTATTTTCACTATTATTATTATTAATTATTTTCCTATATTTATATAAGTAATTTATTATTATTACTATTATTTTATTATTATTAATTATTTTCCTATATTGATATAAGTAATTATTATTATTACTATTATTTTATTATTATTATTTGTTTTCCTATATTTTTATAAGTAATTTATTATTATCACTATTATTTATTTATTTATTTTTTATTATTATTATTATTTTACTGATAATATCTTTATTATTTTTATTATAATTATTTATTATTATTTACTATTTAGTAGTATTATTATTATTATTATTACCTTATTGATACTTATATTATTACGATAATTATTATTATTATTATTTCCATTTTCATTATTACCATAAGAATAAAAGCATAAAAAAAAGAAAAGAAAAAGAAAATAAAATCGAAAAGGAAGTTTTTTTTAGGGTTTTAGAAAAGCCTTTAAAAAGGCATGCTCACGCACAAGGAGGGGGGGCGCAGTCCAGCGCTGGGGGCGGAGACGTACACAGCAACCTCTATCTCTCCTCTCCATCTCTAATTTCCTTGATGGCTGGGCAATAGCCGCACCGACCACCCAGCCGCACAGCCTCCATCATCAAACCCCAACCATCATCTTCTCCTCTATAGCGGAGCGCGACCAGTTCTTCCTCTTCTTCTTCTTCTCCTTCTTCTTCTTCTCAAGTCTCCATACTTTCTTCACAGAGCCTTACCCGAGTCCATGACCACTACACCAGCCTTCTCCGGCCGACACACAGCCTCACTCTCTCAATTCTTTCCATCCCCTTCAACGCCTCCACAGGCCACCATCATCCTCCAAACCAGCCACAGCCCAGCTCCTCCAGCAACTGCACATTCCACCGGCTACTCCTCCAGCACTCCGGCCACCCTGCTCTTGGCTGCTGTTCCAGAACACCCGTGCCATAGCTGCTGCTGCTCCAGAACACGCCACAGATCCTGCTGCATCTCCACAACCTCCAAACACTCCAACTGCAACCCGCTGGAACCTCCACCGCCGTCACTGTCTTCGGGCTCCTCTGTTCTCACTACTCCCCACTCGTCGTCGCCGCTGCAACTCACAACCGCCGCTGTTGCTCCTCAGCACCATCGTCTCCGGCGTCCCTCCGTCCAGCCCACGCCGCACCACGCCAACCTGCTGTCGCCTCAGGCCAGCCGGCGGCCCTCCAGCCACGGCAAGATTTGGCGGTATCCCCCCTCAGTAAGTACCCACTGTAAGTACCTCCCCTACACAGCACACGCAAACACACGTGCACCCATATTTTATTTATTTATTTATTTATTTATTTTTTGTGTTTTCTTTCTTTTTGTTTTTTTTCCTGTTTGGTTTATTTATTTTTTTATTTATTCTGATGTTTGGGTTTCATTGTACCTGCAGGTAGCATGCTTAGGTTGTTTTTATTACATATATATGTATATATAAAAGGATTACCATTCCAGGGTTTTTATATTTAGTTTAATATTTAATATTCATGATAAGTTTTTTATTGCATTTGTTAAATAGGTTGATTGTTTTATTATTATTGTTATGAAATTTTTATAATTGGAATTTGTTTTGATATTTATAGTTTAACCTTTTGTATTGGTGGAATTATTAATATTCTTATTGTAGAATCCTCAATATTAAATATGTGGTTGTATGTTTAGTCTTTATGTTGCATGTTTTTGTTACAACTATTTACTGTTCAATTGTCATATTTAGGGTTGTTTTTGTTATTATTTCATGTTTAATATTTATGTATTTAGAATGGTTGTTATTATAATACTTATTTACTTAAGGGCGTTATTGTTTGATATTTATATGTTTAGGTATGTTATATATAATGTTCACAATAGGGTTATATCCAATATTAGAGTTTAGGGTTCACATGTAGGATTGTTATTATATTTTTTGTATAGATTAACTATTATTGTGGAAAGGAGTATATTGTCGATTTACTTTAATATTAACTTCCCTTGTTTAGGTTTTGTTGTATTTGTTTGTTAATATTCCTAATGTAGGTAATCATATTTATGTTAACATCTAATGTTCATGTTTAATCATAGTTATATCATATCATTAGTATTTTAGAATTTTAATCACATTGTATAGCATGTTAGGACTTTAGTAGGTTAGATATTTTAGTTGTATTATATATAGCATCTTAGAATTATAATTGTACTTAGTATTCTAGAATTTTAGCTATATTATATGTTTAGTATCTTAGTATTTTTGGTAATATCGTGTATTTAATATATTAGGACTTTAATTACGTTATATTTGGTAAGTTAATATGGTGTTGTTTATTATGGTATTTTTTCATAGTATATATGGTATTAGAGTATTTTATTATTATTATTAACTCTTAGTATTTTAATATATAGGAGACTATTTATTATAGTATTTTTAGTGTATTAGCATATATATAACTTATTGGGATATTTTAAGTGTTTTAATATATATAGGGTATTACTTTTTGTAGCATCTTAATATATATGGTATTTTATTACCTATTTTAACATCTGGAATATTTTAGTAGTTGCTGATTATCTTATGATCATATATTAAAACTTCCCATACTAGTACTTTCCTATTAAAAAAATTCTATACTATTTTCAAAATATGGGAGTGTATTTTATTAAATATTTTTGATTTTTATCCCTATGATTTTAATGCGGGGGTATGAGCCTTCGAGCTTCACGTACCTTAAGCTCTGAGGGAATATATATGTATATATTACATTTATTTATTTATTTATTTATTTTTCATGTGTATTTATAAACTCATTAAAGGAGTAACTTAAAGACTTTTAAAATTAACTTAGGAATAATTTTAAATTAATTAGGTACCGTTCATAAGAACGAGCGCGTAGGGGGTGCTCGTACCTTCCCCTCGCGTAACCGAACTCCCAACCCCAGCTCTAGTAACGTAGGCCAATTCGACCCCTAACGGGGTAGTAATCATGCGTTCTAACCACACTAAAAGGTTAGTGGCGACTTCGACATTCCCTATTTTTCCTTGAAAACGAAAATACATTTTTATTTTCACCGCTCGGGGCACACGCGCTCCGGGACGTCGCGACAGAGTTCATTACGTATTTCATGTTTCCATACTAAGGAAATACGTTCCAGATCCTTCACATATTATCAACCATGCAGAATTGGAAGTTAGTGAGGCTTTAGCATATAAAGAAGCTCGAATACAGATTTTAGATAGAAAAGAACAAGAATTGCACAGCAAGAAGATACCACTAGTAAAAGTTCTATAGAGAAACCACGCGATTGAAGAAGACTCATGGGAGCTTGAAGATGAAATCAAACGAAAATATCCCCATTTGTTCGATGAATTATAGTATTAATGTATATGCTAGGATGGTAATTTTATTTTGTTGAGTCCACTATAATTGTAATGTAGAGCATAGGTAAGGTAGTATTTTGGTGTTGAGGGAAATTTTCTTTTATGATTGTAATATCCCAGAACTACTCATGTAACTACAGTATTCCTCCACCATAAGTGAGGGCAGGTAATAAAATAAATAGACCATTTGCCTTTATGGGATGATAGAAGGAAATACAGATAATAAATTTCGAGAACAAAATTTTATAAGAAGGGGAGAATGTAATGACCCGAGTAGTAATGGTATTTAAATACTAACAAGGGAGAGAAATGGAAACAGTAACAGAAGGAGGCAGCTGAAGCGTTCGTCGACAACATTACATTTTGGATGGAATAAACTGAAAGATTTTCCACAGGGCCTCGTCAACGAACACAGGGAGTTCGTCGACAAGTGCATAAGGGGACCTCATCAACGAAGCTATAACTCGTTGACAAGGAAATACCGAGAGGAAAATTTGGGATACTCTGAATTTCATCGACGAAGGGTAAGGTTCATCGACAAAATTACTTAAGGACTCGTCGACGAGATGACGTGGCTCGTGGACGAAGCCCACAGTATAAATAGCCCTAAACTCATTTTAATCATAGAAAATTAGCGCCGCTCTCTTCTATCTCTCTCTCTCCTACGACCTCTCCCTATTCTTTCTTCGATTCTAACCCTTTCAGTTGCCGAATTGACGATCTGAGACCACCACATTGTTCCTGGCAGAGTTCTCTTGAAGTCTGCCGAAGTGAATCATTGGTGGAACGAAGTCGGACTTCGTCCCAAATCCAGGGTAAGGTCTTTTATTCAGAATTTGGATTTCTAGCAGTTGTGAGAAATTTAATAGACATAGAAATAGCAATGTTTTGTTCTAGGATTTCTGGTTTTCAGGGTGTTGAGTAGAGAACCGTAGGGTGTTGGATCCGTTATAGTAAGAGATTTTTAGCAGGAAACATGTAAGGGAAATATGGTATGCTAGGTTATTCGAATATGATTTCAGTGTAAAATTATATATATTCTACCAGAGTATTATTTATAGCAAAGATTTATGCAGTTTATCAAGTATGATTAATATGTTTTAAAATTATCGTGTGGCTTTAGAATATAGATATAGTATAGAAACATGCTTTACAATATTTTTCAGAGATGTGTTTTATAGTATATATCGACAGTGAATGTATTTTACAGTAATTACAGAGATACCATAATTATACAGTTTTACAATACCATGACATACAAATTCACAGTTAATTACAAAAACACAGTTGATATAGATACAATTTTCTACAGCATCATGGTTTATACAGTTATTATAGAATTATAGTAAAACAGATAGTTGTGTAGAGATATGTATTATATTGTATCAAACCATGTTGGACCATACAGTTACAGAGTACGGTACCGTAGCTACATACAGTTTATAGAGTGCAACCACCTATTCAGATAATACATGGTATAAAAGTCGATCGCATAAGCCCACGAGTGGACATGCTCCCTATTAGATATGGGTTGAGGAGGGCTGATCAGACTATGGAGTATAGTGATTTATTCCTGATTGGCTAGCCAGGGTAGATCCCGCCTACAGGCCGCACAACCCTGTCATGAAGGGTTAAATCATGACACATAGTTATCCACAGGGATGTTTACAGTTATTACTATGTTAATATAGGTTTACAGAAATAGAAAATATATATATAGTATTGTGAGTGAAAACCTAAAGTACAGAAATGTTAAGCAACAGGTAAAAGATGAAGATTATATTACTAGTGAAATTAGGAATAGCTTCCCAATAGGGGGTAAATTGGCTTTTAAAAATTTCTTTTAATTCATTTTGAGATACCTTAAATTTCCTTTATTTCTTTTAACCAATTCTTGACTTGTTTGTTTAATTCTTTAATCAATTGAGAATTTAGATCCTTTATCCAATCAATAACACAATTAAACAACCAATCAATTAAACAATATCTTCAAGCCAAACAATCAATTTATTTGCCAAGTACAAGTTAAATATTGTTAGTTGTTTTGGTGATATTAGATATGTAGGGGTTTGATATAACTTTGGGTATGGATTGGTTCGCAGTTAATCATGCTAGTATTGACTGTCATTTGAAAGAAGTGATTTTTAGACCTCCAGGCGAGCCACAATTTAGATTTCTTGGTTCACGGGTTCGTTCTTCGCTATAGCTTGTGTCAGCTAGTCAGGTGAGGAAATTGATTCAAGAAGGCTGCCAGGGATTTGTTGCCCATGTAAAAGAATTGCCAAAAGAAGAACTGAAACAAGATGATATTCCTGTGGTCAGAGAATTTTCAAATGTATTTCCAGAAGAATTACCTAACTTGCCACCAAACCGTGAAGTCAAGTTTACTATGGATCTTTGTTAGCTTTACCGTGATCCTAAGAGGGGGGTGAATTGGTATTTTTAAATTTTAAGCTCTAGGTCAATCACCTAACACCAGTATATTCGCAACCCTATGGTCAATCTAGTGCAAGTAATGTAAATGTATACCAGAAAGTAGATAAAGCAATTTAATCAAACATATATGCACCAGAAAGCAGTAAAGTAAGGGTGACACACAGAAATGTTATCGAGGTTCAACCAATTGCTTACATCCTCGCCTTAGCTAACAAGCACAAAGATTACCACTATAACTTGCTCACTTAAAGGGTGGAAAAACACCCATACAAAGCAGGTCAATTGGCACAGGGTTGACCTCAACCTTTACGTACAATCCTTACCAGGCTGGATTACCGCCCCTTCAGGCCATGCTTGGAAGCACTCCGATTTACAAGTAAATGGTACAATAAAAGTGCTTTTGTGTAAAGCAGACGTGTACCCAAATAATATGCTCAATCACAAACACTACAAATGATTTAATATGTAAGCTCAGTGTAGTCTTATATTTCAACTCTCAAATATATTTACTGTCTATGTAATGTGTAAGTGAGAGTGTCAACAAGCAATCTTTGTATCTCAAGATATACAATCAATCGGGTTCACACAAAGATATCAGGCAAGTCTCAAATAATCCAATGAGAAGAATATATCAATCATATGAATATTGTATATGCTTGGTTGCAAAAAGTATGTAATCTTTGTATTCAGCAAATGGTATGGAAGTGAATAAATATTGCAACAAAGATTAATATCACAAACACAAATATCTTTTCACAAATATGTCAATATAAATCATACAATATATTTGAGTATGTTTTGAAAAATGTTTTTGCAATTCAAAGACAAATACAAGCTTCCTAAGATATTGTAACGCAAATGCAATACTCAGAAACTTAGGCAAGTCTTCTTAAGATAGGCTTATAAGCAAAGCCCCCTAAGAGCACTTAGGTTTAGCTCTCGTTGAAAATCGATTCAATCACACAACAATAGGAGAGCAATCCTATTAGCATAAACACTCAAAACACTTACAGACGATTTAGGAACTTGAAGAAGGTAAGTTTGAGTGATTTGAGTGAAAAAATGAGTAGTAGGAAATATTTGGTTTGAGAGAAAATTTTTAATTTTATTTACTAAACAAGATGTTAATTTTTCCAAATGAAGGGGTATATATAGACACCCTTAGAATTATAACCATTGGGGATAAGGCTAGTATTATTAGAAAAGATTAATGACGTTTTAATTATTTTAACCTTGTTAAAATTATTTAACCACGGTAAACAAATCAGGGCAACCCGAGAGGTTCGGTCGACCAGAAACATTTTCGATCGACCCAAGTTCATATGGTTTGGTCGACTGGGCCAAATTTGAACTACAGGGTCGGTCTACTGGGAAAGTCGTTTTTCTTATGTACCATAGTTTGGTCAACCAGGCCTAAAATGAACTAGACTGGTCAGTCTACCAGACCATTGGGTTCCCACACGCGGGAACTCGGTCGACCAGGTTGGTGTAATACAAAACTCGCTCGGTTGACTGGGAGGTCAAAATGTTGACTCCCAGGTGGTTCGGTCGACCGGGGTCAAATGAGCTGCAGAGGCTCAGTCGATTGGACAGTGGTCAACTGGTTGATCCAAATCAGATTCGGTCGACCGGGGGCAGAATGAACTACATGTGCTGGTCGATCGAAAGCGCACAAAGTGTGCATTTCAGTCATATTTTAATTCAAAAACACCATATTCAAGTGTCTAACATATATGAGTGCAAAGGTGTGTGTCCTAGGGTATTTTCTAGGTCTAATTTTGGTTAATATGCATTCCGAGCTTACCTATTAGACCATGCATGTGGGGTGTGTGATTATTACAAGTAAACACCCTAATTTACTATTACATACCAAATGAATGAATTATATATTACAACACAATGAGATATGGTCTTCAATCTTCGCTTGCTTTACATGCATCTTGATCTTGACAATTGAGGTTCCTGCATATAATCTTAAATACCCATTAAATATCATGAGTATTTGTCATAATCAAAACCAGGCGTGACCTATAAGGTCAATAATTTTCTACCAGGGTCAGCACCAGTATCTAAAGTACTTTACTGGTGGCCCCAATCGAGTTAAAAGAACTAAAATATCAATTGCAAGAATTGCTGGATAAGGGATTTATTAGGCCCGGTGTGTCACCGTGGGGAGCACCAGTGTTATCTATGAAAAGGAAAGATGGGACCATGAGGATGTGTACAGATTACAAGGAGATAAATAAATTGACAATTAAAAATAAATATCATCTTCTTACGATTGATGACTTGTTTGATTAGCTCCAAGGGACCCAGGTCTATTCTAAAATCAAACTGCGGTTAGGTTATCATTAGGTGAGAGTGAGGGCAAAAGACGTCTCAAAGACGACATTTCGAATGAGATATGGGCATTACGAGTTCTTGGTTATGCCATTTGGGTTTACTAACGCACCAACAGTAGTTATGGATTTAATAAATCGAGTGTTCCATAAGTTTTTGGACCAATTTGTAGTTGTATTTATTAATGATATACTGGTCTACTTGAAGAGTTTTGAGGAGCACGAGCATCATCTGAGGCTGGTGTTGCAGACATTGAGAGAGAGAAATATATATGCAAAGTTAAGAAATGTGAATTCTGGCTGAGGCAGGTTTCTTTTCTCGGCCATGTGTTCTGAGGCAGGTGTATCCGTTGATCCGAGTAAGATCGAGGCTGTAGTGAATTGGGTGAGACTAGGGAATGTTCAAGAGGTTAGGAGTTTTCTAGGTTTAGCAGGTTATTATGGGCACTTTCTTGATGGTTTCTCCAGTTTGTCAGGTCCATTGACGCGACTCACAAGGAAAAATGTAAGGTTTGAATGGATCGATGACTGTGAGCAGAGCTTTCAAGAATTGAAACAGTGGTTGGTTACTGCCCCAGTGTTGGCTATCCCATTAGGGGAGGACAGGTTTGTGATATACAGTGATGCATCCTTGAAGGGACTTGGGTGCATATTGATGCAGCACGGCAGGGTCATTGCATGTACTTCTAGACAACTTAAAGAATATGAAAAGAATTATCCTGTGCATGATTTGGAGTTAACTGCAGTGGTGTACGCTTTTATGATTTCGAGGCATTATTTGTATGGTGGAAAGTACAAAATATTCATAGATCACAAGAGCCTAAAATATTTCTTTACCCATAAAGAACTGACTATGAGACAAAGAAGGTGGCTAGAACTTATTAAAGACTATGATTGCATTATTAGTTATCACCCAGAGAAAGCAAAGGTGGTAGCAAATGCTCTGAGCAGAAAATCAGTAGGACCAGCATTGGCAGCCATGGAGATTCAGCACCTGATTCTAATGGATTTGGAGAGACTTAGCATAGAATTAGTAGAAGATAGTCCTCAAGCATTTTTTTCTAGCCTAGTTATACATCCTACCCTATATGAGAAGAAAAAGGTCGCTCAGGGTGATGACGCAGAATTAGTAAAGGTAATGGATAGAGTGTGAGATGGTCAGGGAGAGGAGTTCAGTATCGCTAATGACGGAGCTCTAAGATTTTGCACTAGATTATGTGTGCCAACAGATGAAGATATTAGAAGAACGATTTTGGAGGAAGCTCACAGATCACTATACGCAGTCCATCCTAATAGTACTAAAATGTATAGGGATCTGTGAGAGTACTTTTGGTGGAGTGGGATGAAAAGAGAAATAGCTAAATTTGTATAGTAGTGTTTGATGTGCCAGTAGGTTAAGGCTGAGTACTAGAGACCAGCAGGATAGTTGCAGCCACTGTTCATCCTAAAGTGGAAATGGGATCACGTCTTTATGGATTTTGTTACGAGATTACCACTAGTGTGACAGGGATTGAATGCAATTTGGATGATTGTGGATCATCTGACGAAGACCGCCCATTTCATTCCTATTAAAGTTGGCTATTCCATGGACATAATAGCAAAAATATATATTCAGAAGATAGTTTGCGTCCATGGTGTACCGGTATCTATAGTCTCAGACCGGGATCCTCGGTTTACTTTACAATTTTGAAAAAATTTTCAAGGGGCTATGGGTACACAGTTAGCATTTAGCACTGCTTTCCATCCCCAGATAAATGGTCAGACTGAGAGGAAGATCCAGACATTAGAAGATATGTTTCGTGCATGCGTGCTAGACTTTGGGGGTAGCTAGACACAGTTTATGTCGTTGGTTGAATTTGCTTACAATAATAACTATCAAGCTAGCATCGGTATGGTACCATATAAGGCGTTATATGGTAGGAGATGTCATTCTCCTCTTTTCTGGGATGAAGTAGGCGAGGGGCAAGTTTTGGGTCCAGAGATTATTCAGCAGGTGTATGATAAGGTCCTACTAATTAAAGAAAGAATCAGTACCGTGCAGTGTCGGAAGAAAAGCTACGCAAACACTCACCGCTTAGAGTTAGAATTTGATGTGGAAGATTGGGTATTCTTGAAGGTAGCTCCTATGAGAGGGGTTATGAGGTTTGGGAAGAAGAGCAAGTTGAGCCCTATGTATATTGGCCCTTTTGAGATACTAGAGAGAGTAGGGTCAGTTGGCTACAGGCTAGCTTTACTGCTAGTTTTATCCAGAATACACGATGTGTTTCATGTTGCTATGTTGAGGAAATACGTCCCAGACATGTCCCACATAATCAGCTATGTAGAAATGGAGCTTAAAGATTCATTAGCTTATGATGAAATACTAGCACAGATCTTGGACAGAAAGACACAAGCACTGCGCACTAGAGAAATTTAGTTAGTAAAAGTTTTGTGGAAGAATTATGCTATAGAGGAAGCTTCTTAGGAGCTCGAGGAGTAGATACGAAAAAGATACCCACAAGTTTTCCAAGACATTTAGTGGTAATCAGGTAAAGTATAAATAGCTAGGTAAAGTTTCTTTTGCAGGTACATGTATGAATTTAGTTATTAGATAGTCTTTCAGTTGTATATGTGTAATCTCTCAGAACACAAATTGTAACCACGGTATTCCTCTCCCATAAGTGAGGGTAAGTAATAAAATAAGTAGACCGTTTGCCTCTATGGGATGATAGATTAAATGGATAGTATTCAACATAGATAGTAAATTTCGAGGATGAAATTTTATAAGGAGGGGAGAATGTAAAAACCCAAGAAATTGATGAGGACCTCATCGACGAACACAGGGGATTCGTCGATGAGAGTACATGAGGATCTTGTCGACGAGGGCACGTCTCGTCAACGAGAAGATACTAAGAGAGGGTTTGTGGCAGTCTGAAACTCATCAACGAGGGGTGCAAGTTTGTCAGCGAACTTTCTACAGGACTCATCGACGAGATGACGTGTCTCGTCGATGAATCTGGGGCTATAAGTAGCTTAAACCCGGATTTTTCTATAGAATTTGGCATAAGAAACTCTCTCTATCTCTCTCTCTCTAAAACGTCCCTCTTCCCTTCTCTTTTCAATCTCGACTCCATTTCTTGCCGGATCAACGATCTGAAGCCTCCACAACTTTCTTGGGTAAGTTCTCTACAAGTCTACCAGAGTGGATCGTCGGTGGGGCTGATTTGAATTTCATCCCAATTTCAGGGTAAGACATTTAATTTAGTATTTGCCTTTTTCCTAGTTGTAAGAAATGTATTATACGAAGAAATACTGATGTTTTGTTCTGGGGGATGTTGCTTTCAGGGTATTGAGCAGGGAACTCTACGGGTGTAAGGCCAGAGTATAGTAGGGGCTTTTTAGAATTTAGGTAAGGGAAATATGCTATGCTAGGGAATTTTTAGAATGTTTATCAGTAGATTATATATGTATATTTACCAGCATGATGATCAGTTTATTTTCTAGAATATCATGAGTATTATTATTATTTTAGTAAAATTACAGATATGAAGCATGAGATTTTGATTAATCAAATGTGTGGTATGAGTCTATTACAGTATAGCATGTTGATTATACAATATTACAGATATTCAGAAATATAGATTATTAGAAGAAAATGAGACTTATAGTATTTTTTGGAATAACATGATTTCTAAATCGTAACACTCAAATAGATATTACAGATAGTACAGATATTATAGACAAAAATTACGGATATTACAGATAGACATTACAGATATTACAGACAGAAATTACAGATATTACAGATAGAAATTACAGATATTAGAGATAGAAATTACAGATATTTCAAATTTATAGTGTTATGATTGTTTTTGAAATCATGTTAAAACATCAAGATAAATATATATATAACATTACACAGAATTAGATCCCTGTGGAAATTATAGACAGAGAATATACAACAAAGCACGATACCGTTGCTATTTACAGAATAGAGTGCAACCACATTACTCAGATAGTATGTGGATTCCGTCTAACCATGCCAGGAGAGATTGTAGTCTCCCCAGGGAGCTGGGTTAAGGTGGCCGGTTAGACGATATTTGAGTTGGGGATTGTTGGAAGAGATTGTAGTGGGCCAGATTGGCGGATGTTACAGATAGAGATTGACTTTCCTGGTAGGCCAACTAGAGTAAGTCCAATGTATGGGCTGCACAACCCTATCATGAGGGGTTTATATCATGACATACAGATCCCAAGGTACAACAAAAGTTCCTATGTACATATATATAACACAATAGCAGTATATATTATCTTATTAGCAGTATGTACAGATAGCAAACTCAGAAATACCGTTGTACGTTAAATTACATTACATATATATATATATATATATATTCTGTACAGTTTATCAGCTTTCTCAGATTATAGTATCAGTATTATTTCAGCATTTTAAATATGTAACTCGGTCTCCACATGCTAGTAATAGCATATTTCTACTTACCAAGTGTTGTCTCATCCCAGTGACTTACTATTTTTTAGGAGATCCGTCTAGGCGAGTAGATCAGGCTCGCATGTAGATGTTGTTTTGTGTTGCCCTTACAGGAAGAGTAGGTGTATTTTTGGTGGCAGCAATTTGGGATAGATTCTGGGGTTTTGATATTGTCACTGGGTATTTTGTGTTGTAAATATACTTTAGAATATTATAGTTTTCTGGAATTGTATATATGACAGTTTACAATTTCTTATTACTGCTGCATAAGTGTGTATGGCATACAAGATATCCCTAGTGCTCCTTTGAGCTTGAGGTATTTTCAGTAGTATTTCAGATAGATGATATTTATGATATATAGAAGAAAAATGTTAATTAAATAGCAAGTCGTTACAAAAGGTCTGTAATAACTAATGCATATCATGCATGTAGGAACTAAAGCTCAAAAAAACTTTAGAAAGACCCTAAGTCCTTGCACAAGCACTTAGGAAAGTCCCCATTTTCATTTCTGCTATCAGGGGAAATTAATATTCAAAATCAAGACTTAAATGCATAACCTAAGTGTGCTCAGTCAATTGAACCAAAACCTACATAGAAGCTTCGGTCGACCAAACCTCCCAGAGTCAGCTTGTTCACTATTCGGTCGACTATTTTAAAATGAACTTAAGTTGTATGGTTAACCGAAGTAACACGTGGGTGATTCCTAACGCTCTGGTAGACCAAACATCAGAATATGGTCAACGGAACCTACCCTAATCAACCAAACCTCAGAGGGTCCAAAATCACCTAAATATGGTCAACCAAAACTTCAGTTCAAAAAAGTCATGATCGATCGAACTTAGTGATTTGGTTGACTGAACCTCAAATATGGTCGACCGAAACTCTCGGGTTGCTCAATTTTTACCGAAGTTAAAATGGAGTTATTTTTATTAAACTTGTTTAAAATAATTTTATTAATCCTTGTGGTGTCTCCAACGAATATTTTATTAGGCATGTCTATATATATGAGGTCATTTGCAAAAATTAAGTCAAAATTAGGAATTTGGATTAAGAAAAATCCTCTGAAATTTTGAGAGCCTTTTCTTCACAGACAAGCCCATATACTCCACTTATTTTCATTCTCTTGCAAAAATCATATTTGGTGTGAGTTCTTCGAGGGATCCTACACTGCTTATACTAGCTTACACTCTCATATTGAGGGTTGATTTTTGAGAGAGTTAAGCCCAAAGTGTTCCCCATTGGTGTAATCAATAAACTCATTTCTGGAGAAACTTTAAGCTTGTGAGTCTTTGCACTATTATTGTAAGACTCATTAAGCTTATCTTGTATTGTGTTCTCACAAAAATCTTTTTGACAAGCTTGGTTTGCTATTGTCTCTTGTGCATAAAGTTTTTGAAAATCATTTAGAGACATTTGATTATATTTTTTTTAAATATTTGAAACCCTACTTGTGGTTGAAATATATTTACATATTGTTTCAAAGATAGATTTGTAACACACTCTTGCACTTGATTGATTAATGAAATTACCTAGAGTGCTACACATTGTTTGCACTGAGCTTATAGTTTCTATTTGCTTGAGGTGCATTGATTATTGCATGTGCGTATTGGTACAAATCTGCTTGTGTTTAGAAGCATTCGAATTGTACACAAAAATTTGTATTCATTGTTGTATTCTAGGCATGGCTCGAGGGGGCTTTGATCTAGCCCGTAAGGATCGGTAGGGTCTTCTTCGCCCCATAAGGAAAGTTTGTAAAGGTTGAGATCAGCCCGAGTGTAATTTGAGCTGGTTGTAAACGATGTCGCTCCACCCATTAAGTGAGCAATAGTGGTAATTCTCGGGTTTTCAAGCTGAGGCGAGGATGTAGGTAATATTGGTCGAACCCCGAAAAATATATCGTGCGTGTACTTTATATTTTCACAATTTATTTTCTACACTTTCATTTTTAGTGCATGTACGTTTTTTACCTAATTCATTATATGTTGTACATGTGTTGATTAGGTTTATAATTGCATAGAAAGATCCTAGGTTGCGTAATATTGCTGATTTGGATAAACCTAGGAAAAGAAATTTTTAAATACCCAATTCACCCCCTCTTGGGAATACACCAATTCCAATACTTGACTATTGGGAATGGTACATTTCCAACTCCTTGTGCTAGTACACTTTGTGTGTATTGAACAGGATCGTCTTGGGGTAATTGTTTTTATATTGACTATATAAAATAATTAATACCTCCTCATGGTTATTGTAAGTGCTTATGCTCTTATTCCTGATATGATTAGTAGACACGTGCATATAGTGTTTATTACCTTGATTCATAGAAGAGTGAGAATCTTTATGTGTAAAAAAAAAACTCAGTGAGTTCGGTGATGAAATTATGTGTATGATGAACATTAATTATTGATGAAATCCAAATCCCGGTATCAGTATTGATGATACCCCCTTAAGGAAGCTTATAAGCTTTGATTGTGTCAAATCCTGCCGGTGGATTTTAAATCTGACACATCAAATAAGTTAAGTGGAAGGTCTTAGGGAATTAATATGTCAATTAATTAAATTGTTAGTAATTTAATTTAGTAGATGGGTATTTTTAATCTTTACGTGGGGAGATTAATAAGCATTTAATAATTGGAGTTCGAAATTTAATTTCGAATATAACAGGGAGTGCAATTATAATTCTTTAGTGGTATGAATTATAAACGTAATTAAGGATGAATTCGGGTCAGATTAGGAATTCTTAATTATGTGGGAAGCCCTAGTCATATTTGCCCAGAGTTCCGTACTATAGCCTATATACATGCGCTCCATTCAACAACTAGAGTGAGACGAGCGAATTCTCACAAAGGCAGACATTTTTCGTGAGAGAAGACAACCCTTGTAACCGCTTACGAGCCCACTCTCTCAGGAGTAAGGCGTGTTCAAGGAATAGAGTAGAAGATTTCTAGTCATCTTCAAGAGCTCTTTTTTGTACTTGCATATTCGGGATCAAACCAGAAAGATCTCCCAGATATAATCCTAATCACATAATTAGGGTTTGCATGATCATATATCTATATATATATATATATATATATATTTGTTATCTGTGTGCGCTACAGCCAGATCTTAGGGCTATTCTGCAAGTCCCTTCAATTGGATGTTGGTTTATGTTGTTGGATGAAAAATTAGACCGGTTTTGATATCTAAATTTCAGGTGTGATTAGCTAAGGAAAAGTCATTGTGATTAATTGTTTAATTAAAGTATAAGAATTAAGATAACCTACCTTGCATTACTGAATTTGTGCCTTGAGAAAGTTATTGATTGTTGTTGAAGTTCATAACTAAATACTGAAATAACTAAAGTTTAAATTTGAATTATATTTTTAGCATTCATATATATATATATATAGGTATAGTATAGTTGCTGATTAGTTTATTGTGATTGTGTGGTTGTGGTGACTTGAATTAGAAGGGTTAAAATAAACTGAAATTCCGCTAATTAATCTTTAATTACCCAATTACCCCATTTTGGGATTACATCTATAATTTCACGTGGGATAGGGGTTTTTCAAAGCTAGGCTTATGGGCTTATTTTGAAACAGGATTTGTGGGTTTAGGTTTGCATTTTGGTCTTTGGGGGGGGGGGGGGATTAGGTTAGACAATGGGCTAAAAAATTAGGTTGGTAAGTAGGCTTTGCGTATCTGCTTGCATGGGAGATGCTCCATTCCTTCTTTTGACTCAGTACCTGTAATATATCACAACTATGGAAGTAGAAAGCCATAAGTAACCATACTAACCTTGTGTCTTCTACTCCTTTAGGTCTTTTTATTCCTCCATTTTCATCATCATGTGCTCTTACTCCTCTGCTTGGGGCATTCTCTGGGCTAGACTTCTATCCATTCTGGTTGGTAGGAAAGCCTTCAGGTTGTAGGGCAACAGGCTTCGTAGCTCTCTTCTATGAAAAGGGTAGGATGTTACCCTTCTCTTTTCTCTAGGGTTTTACCCTTAAGACTCTACCAGTAGACCCCTTCTCTCACTATGATACCTATCAGTTCTTTGCTCTTTTATTTATCTCTTTCTCCATATGTCTTCCCTCTGTGAATGCCCCTATTTATAGAGTTGGGGCCTCAACCAAGATAGGCAATAAAAAGAACCTTCCTTTTCCCATCCTTTCCTTTCCTTGCGCGTACTTTCCTTCCTATAGCAAGACATCCCATCCTCTTTGTGATTTGGTCAATTCTCTTTCTTTATGGGTTCTCGGCCAAAGATTAGGACGAGATAAATGTCAATCTTGTGATTTTCTCTAATTAATTTACAAAATCAATCAAATTTTCTCCCTTTATTACTTGATTTCTTTCTTATTTTGGATGCATGTACCCATAAAGAGGCCTTGGGATATTCTCTACAGCTTGCTGAATTCCCCCCCCCCCCCCTATATTTTATGTATTTTTGCATTTCCCCGTGTATTCTAATGTATTTCCCTATATTCATTAATTTATTTATGTATTTCCTTGTATTCCTTTATTTCTGATGTATTTCCATGTATTCTATATTTCATGTATTTTGTACCAAAAAAAAAAAAAGTGAAATGAATAAATATGTTAATTAAGAGTCCCAGTTAAAATTTATATGTGAGAACTGTGGAGTATTCTTCTAAGAAAAGGTAATGGGAGGTTTATTGTTTGGCTTAGACTTACATATCCTAAAAGACCTACTACTAGTGTTTTTCTTGGATAAGCAATAAATAGTACTTCCTATAGACTTTTAGATACTAAAAATAATGTTATTTTGAATAAGGTGATGTAATTTTTCATGAAGAGAAATTTTCATTTAATACTAGAAATAGTGGGAGCCAAAACATTAGTGATAATGTTTTTATAGAACCTTCCTCATCTACTCTTTCGATTAAATAAAAAAAAAAATTTAAGACTGAACTTTGAAGGGGTAAAAGAGTTTCAATTGAAAAAGATATTGGTCTTGATTGTTCTTTTTTTTTTTTTTCTTTTGTATATTTTATAGGAGTTTCAAATTACTTTGTAGGATGAATTTCCATCGCTCGATATAATTTTTTTGGAAAGAGCTTGTGAATGATGAGATAAAATTTGTACTTTTTTAATAACTTGGAAATTGGTATATTTACCACTAGGTTGTAGGAGCATAGGGTATAAATGGGTCCCTAAAAAGGAAATCAAGTTAAATGGATCAATAAGCAAGTATAAGGCTTTTCTTATTACCAAAGGTTATAAACAAAAACAAGACTTTGATGCTTTCTATACTTTTTCTTTGATTTCTAGAAGTACATACATTACCTTATTAATTGCAATTACTATAGTTGACCATCTATAAATGTATCAAATAGATGTAAAAACTATTTTTTTTCATAAGGAATTAGATAAAGAAATTTATACGAGTCAACCTAAAGGTTTATAGAGCCTACACAAGAAAATAAAGTGTGCAAGTTCAATAGATCACTTTCCGGCTTAAAAATAGATCTTGAAATAATAGCATGAAATGTTTGACTCATGTGTGATTGACAATTAATATAAAACAAGTTTGACAAGTGTGTATCTATTTAAGTACACAAACTAGGTGCCTTAGGTAGTGGTTTTCCTCCTATCCACGACAAAAATGATTGCTGTAACCTTAATGGAACTTGCAAATCCAAGGATTAAAAAAAATGTATCGAGGCAAACAGAAAATTGATAGGCCCATACCCTAATTAAAGCAGGAGTTAAAATGGGAATATTTAGGTAGCAGTTGAATTTTCATTACTCACCTGGGGATAGTTCCCCACAAAATCAAGAGAAATTCAAATGCGTTTGTGGCAGTTTTTCTTCAGTGTTTAATCTTCTTCTTTGTATAAATAGGTGTGTGTTGTGAATGTAAAGATCATCAGAAAATAACAGAGTTGAGGGAAGTGAGTGAGAAGGCAGAGAGAATTGTGAGAGTTTTGAGTGAAAATTTTATCTCCTCCTCCTCTGTATTTTTCAAAAAATACATACTTAACTATCTCTCTCGTGGATGTAGACTGAAATTAGCCAAACTACGTATATCTCGGTGTCCTTTTGTGTGTGTTTTTATCTCTGCTTTGTTCAGGTTTCCCAACAAGTGGTATCATAGCTGTGTTGGAAGGTGTCCGAGAAGTTTTTTCGTAACCTCAATTCTGAAGCCTAGAGTTTTCACATCACTCGAAGAAAGGAAATAGAAAGAGCTAGAATAGAAAAGGAGAAAGAAAAGCTGACTTTAGGGTTTTGAGAGGAACTGAAAATATCTGAACCAGGGTTCAAATCGTTCGAGGGCGGGTAGAGAGAGAGAGAAGAAAGAACTTCTGAGGTTAGGGAGAGAGCTAAAACGGAGAAATGGGCGAAAATGTAAAATTTTACCTTTTATATGTTTAGCCTCGAAGCCTCCGGTGCTCGACACGTGGCGCCTCAACCTCCACACCTTCATAGGGTTATGCGGCTTCTTAGCCATCCAATTTGTGTTTCTTTGCAACGACATTAAAGATCTTAATCATGTTTGAACTAGCCCACCCGATGGCCAACACATGGCCAAGCGACGTCACTTTGACGTCAAAACCTGTGATCAATAATTTAATCATATTTGTATATTTGTAGATGACATGTGTTCCCATGTGGAGATGACATGTGGCCTGACCTTTGACCCGATTTTGTCCTCCATGAATCGATTGACCCTCATTGAACCGGTTTGAACTTGTATCTTGTATTTTCTTATTATTTTATTTATTTAAAAATTCAGGAAAAATATGGAAAAATCACAATAAATCAGAAAAAAATATTTTTGAGGTCAGAAAATTGTTTTTGCACACATTTCATCTAGAAAAATAGAAAATGGTTCCCAAAATCTCCCATAATATTTTGAAAATATTTTTTAATGTTTAGAAACTTCTATAAAATTTTGGAAATAAATCTGGGAGTTATTTTCATAAAATATATTCTCAATTTTTATCCCTATGATTTCAAAAAAGGAGCATGGGCTTTTCAAATCTCACCTGCTTTAATTCTAAGGGATACTATACTATAAAATATACTCTATAATAAATATACTATGTGAATATTTGTGTTGTCTATTTATGTGCATGTATATTAGTGTTTTTTAAATTTACAAAAGGAGTAAAACAAAGGCTATTAAATTTAATTTAGGATAACTTTTAATTAATTAGGTACCATTCGTAGAATGAGTGTGTGGAGGGTTCTAGTACGTTTCCCTCACATCCTGATTATGTTTACGCAGACAGATTCTACCCTTAATTGAGTGATAATCATGTGTTCTAACCACACTTCAATGTTAGTGACGACTCCAACCTCAAATTTTTTTTTTCCAGAAATTATACTACTGCTGAGTATACAATATTAACAACATGAGAATGAGTAATTAAAGGCCCATGAAATTTAAGTTTGGGATAATTTCTAATTAACTACTGGTTCGACTCTCTAATAGTTTGTCTCCAGCGAAATCGCCAAGCTATCGCGACATCTCAGGAGCAAATGGGCCTCGTGAACCACGAGTTTGAATAAAATATAATTTTTGAAAATGTTTTGAAATTTGGAGTCGCCACTAACCTATTTTTCTTGGTACAGTTAGAATACTGATTACTGCTCAATTAAGATTAGTATCGATCTGTGTATACCAGGATTAGGATTGGGAGTTCGGTTATTTTAGAGTAAGGTATTCGCACCTCCTACACACCCATTCTATGAACAGTACCTAATTAACTAAGAATTATCCCAAATTGATTTTAATAAACTTTTAATTACTCCTTTTAAAAAATAAAAGTAAATGAATAAATCTAAAAAATTAATAGGGCATAAAAAAAACTGGATGTGAATTAGGAATGTCTAATAAGACTCCCACTATAGGGAATCTTGTTAGAAAAACCTCTCTCAAAACTAACACAAGTGAGATATAAAAATACTTATTGCTCTTTTTATAATCATCGAGACACATCCACACCAAAAAAAAAAAAAAAATCGAGAAAATCATTAAAGTGTCTTTAAAAAAAAAATTCTCGTGTTTTTCAAAATATTTGTAGAATTTTTCAAAACATTTTATTTTTATGTTTTAAAATTTTCAGTGTCATTGCTCAGTTTAAACCGGCGAGCCAAAATACATGCAACAAAATTGGCCAAAAGAATAGTATGACAAGCCATTAACTCTTGCTACCCTTTTGTTTTGATTTTTCAAAAATACTTTCTGCTTAGACATCCTAAATAGAAAGTTATTTATTTTCAATAAGCCATTTTCTAGCTGTTCAAATGAAGGCATGCTTTCATTATTCAATTTAGCACAAGATTCATCACAAAGTTTAATACATGAATTGTTACCAGAATCAATGCATGCATAATTGTCAGCCAGTGTATCACAAGACTTAGCAGATGATTCATCACAAGTTATATCACCCAATTTTTCACGAGGATCATCACATGCATTACCATCAAGGCAATCATTAGAGTCAACTGATGATTCAACATATGATATATCACAGGGTTCAACATAAAAATGATCGCATGCTTCATTACACGAATTAGTAAATGAGGTAGGTAAGAGTCATATACCTCATCGTCTACTAACGCAACCTGCCCATGATTAGTCACTACCTGATCATTTAGGCTTAAAGCATTTGGAGTAGCAATCTTCTTTTCTTGGGTCTCTCCATATCTCTTTTCCAGCTCAACCTCTCCTGTGAACTTTTATATGCCATGATCTTAAGCAAAATATTACAATTTAAAGTGTAATACAGTAAATCCAGGGCATGTGAATTTGCATGCATCAGATTCATATCATTTTCATTTACAAACATAGAAATTCCATTGACAATCACCTGTCAGGCCATCCAATCCATTGATCTTATAAATATGCTCATTCTAATTTTCCAGTGGGTGTAATTTACACCATAAAATACAGGAGGCCTAGTAAGAGACTGTCCCTCACCTAATGGGGATACATCAAATTGAGCCATTGCGATCTTTTTGTAAAAACGTTTTAGTCTAGTTCAACGAGACTCTGATACCAATTGTTGGAATTTGTGTATTCCCAAAAGGGGGGTGAATTGAAATTTTAAAACTTTTCTCCTAAGTTAAACCAGACATTGGCAGTATTTCGCAACCCATAGTTGTTCTAAAAATAGACTCAAGTCACCAAACAAATAACTGAGCAAAAATCAAAGCATGTATAGCATGCTCTGTAATTCATGATCATACACAATAAAACCTAAGCATTCAAGTTCTAAAATTTTAACTATGGAAATTAAAATTAGGCACAAGAAATGTTATCGAGGATCGGCCAACAATGCCTACGTCCCTGCCTCAAGCTCACAAGTAAAGGGATTCCACTATGACTCGCTTAACGGGTGGAGCGGCACCTAATACAACACCTTATAGGATGGTGCACCTAGTTCTCCTAACCGGGTCTGAACCAGTCTAGAACTTTTCACAGGGTAAGTCTCGTTCTTCTGACCACACGTTGGGAATGCAACAGATATGAAATTTTTCACACAAACAAATATGCTTCTTACACTAACCAGATATGTACCACTACACACAATCAATTAATGCACTCACATATGATAGGATATTAAGCTCAAGTGAGATTTCATTAATCGATGTGTTAACTCTCAACAATATATGTTTCAATATGTATATGCGAGAGTGAGACCTTTGATTTCAACATAATGTATTTGCAATATGAATATTCAAAGCATCTCTAGAACCCTAAGCAAATACCTCAAAAATATTTTTCAAATATCAAGCACAATGGATATTAGGGTTTAAGTTTGCTAAAAATAATTTTATCAAAACACAAAGCAAGCTTATGAAACTTGCAATAAGGATGCAAGTTCTTAAGCCAATGAAGAGTTTTTCCCAATCCAGTATTTATAAATAAAATACAATAGGAAAAACTTTAAGCTACTCTCCAAAAATCAATACACAACAAATGCAAGTGTGGGAGAGAGTTTAGCTTACAAAAATGAATATGAGGAATAAAATGATCTCTCTAAAAAATATGTGATTGAATGAGTATGAGAAATAGATTTTAACACTTTGCTTGTAAAAAAAAAATGGGAGTATGAAAGATTTAGCACAGTAAATTTTCAGAGAAAAATTTTGCTAATATATATGCTAGTCTCATGCTAATTATGACAAATGAGGAGGTATATATAGAGTTGAGCAAAAGTATAACCGTTGGGGACATCAAGGGTATTTTTAAATTTTTTTAATTAAGTATAATGAAAATTAACCCTGATTTACTATGGTAAAAATTTTACCAACCCGAGAGGTTCGGTCGACCATATTCGAGGTTCAATTGACCATATTATTGAGTTCAATCGATCATGGAGATTTTGAACTGGAGATATGGTCAACTGTCTCAAGGCGATTTCAAACCCTTCGTAGGTTCGGTCGACCAAGGCAAGTTCAGTTGACCATTTTATAAGGTTTGGTCGACCAAGTTGTTGTAGGTTAGACACGTGCTAGTTCAGTTAACCGTGGAGGGCACGTTCATTTTAGAATGGTCAACCGTGAAGTCAACATGTTTACTTCTAGTCAGTTCGGTCGACCAAGGATTTTGTACTTCTTGGGATTCGGTCTACTGAGACCGCCTATAATTTGCATATAAGTCCTTATTTGGTCCCTGTGCGAGTGTAAATAAACATTAGGCATATTAGGCTATATGAGCAATGATTCCTATAATCATTGTAAGGTCTTTTGAGCATATACACCCTAACAAGCATGACATGCAAATATTACAGACCATTATTACAGATTTAGAAACTAAATGCAATTACAATAAAAACAAATATCTTCAGTCTCCTTGCTCTTCACATTATGCAGTATGCCAGGTGTATGTGTATTATCCGTCTTGGCCACCATTTTCCTTGTCCCTTATGTGTGATCTCAATTATGGACCTGTTCACATACTAAATGCACACATAAGTTCACTATGTTTCGTTAGCATAAAAAGAAAGATCAGACTCAAAAACTCAACAGAACTTGTTTTGAACAACTTTCAAAATTGAAAGATTTCATAAATAATATTATATATTTGGTTTTTCAATTTTATATAAAATTTATTATTTTTCCTCTTGTATGTACATAGTTTGTTCTCAATGAGCAAATTTTTCTTTCTATACTACATGAAGTCAAGCACATTTTCATTCAAAGTCTTTCCTCATAGATAAAATACTAGAAAAATCTGCATATTTTTTTCCAATTATGTTCTAGTTATATCCAATTATTATTATTTTTTTTTATTTTTTTTTTTACAAATTTCTATTATCTTTTAATAGTTAATTTAATAATACTTTTTTAATTGTTGTGTGAGCATACTTTTAATCAAGTTTTTAATTTATTTTAGTTTTACAATATTAATTAAATATGTTGTTGGATTTATATTTTTAGTTTCTATTTCTAGTTTTTAGGTTTTGTTTTAATAATTTTCGATAGTGACACTAAACAACCCTTTTGTTTTTAGTTTTGGGAGGAGTTGAGGGTAGGGTTGGGGGATAAAGTAAAACTATTTTACATAAATGTAAATATTCTATACTCAAGTACAAAAATAATTTAGGGAAAAAATAAGATTTTAAATTAAAATTATTTAAAACCTCCTAAGTTTTTGAAAACTATTAAAAAATTGCATGAAGTTTAAACTTTTGAAAAAATGAACCGTCTTCTAGCTGACCGCCAGTCAATCGTTAAGTATATGTGAAAAAATAAATTTTGCTCTCAAAATAATATATTAAAATGATATCAATTTTAGTAAATTAAATTGAAAAAATTGATGAGTACAATATCTTGAAAAAACATAATAAGCGAATTGGAGACTTAATGTGTAACGACCTGCTATTTATTTCCCAGTTTCCAGTCTTTTTTTTTTTTTTATACTGTAAAATTTATAATGCTCTGATACCTACTAGATTAAACTAAACCATCGACCTAAGCAGCGAGAATCGGAATTCATATAAACATAATCAAGAAAATATACAAGACTAGAGTGCTAAACTATTTCCAAAATATACATATATGATTGTTTCCCAAAATATCAACAACAGGGCTAGAGCTATATAAGAATACTCTAAAAAATACTCACTCTACTAACAGGGCGATACTGAAACCCCTCTACCTACGAGCCTGATCTACTCGCCAACCAGATTCACCTGAAAAAAAAATGTTAAAGTAATGGGATGAGACGATACTTAGTAAAACGAAATATGTTATTGCTAGTGTATGACAAATGAGTTACAATACTATGAAAATCTATTTCTATATAATTATGTGAATACATTACAAGTAAAATAAACCACCACATTTTCCATGTTGTTTAACATATTTGTATTTTAGGTTTATACTCAAAATACTTTTAATGTACATAATTATATTCTCTGTCTCTGTAAATCTGTATATACATAATAATAACTGAAAACTTCCCTGTGGATAACTATGTGTCATGATTTAACCCCTCATAACAAGGTTATGCGGCCCATAGGTGGGATCTATCCTGGTTAGCCAACCAGAACAAATCACTATACTCCATCAATCTGACCAGCCCTCCTCAACCCATATCTGATGGGGAGCTTGTACACTCGTGGGCTCTATACGATCGACCTTTATAGCACATATTACCTGAATAGGTGGTTGCACTCTATATTGTAAACAGTTACGGTACCGTACTCTGTAAACTGTATGGTCCAACAGGGTCTAATACTATATAATACATCTCTATAAACAACTATTTGTTTTATCATGATTATGTAATAACTTTATAAATCATGACGCTATGATAAACTGTATCTGTATTTCTGAAATGAACTGTAAAACTATATGTCATGGTATTCTGTAATTACTATAAAATATATTCATTGTATATTCTATAGAACATAACTCTGAAAATATTGTAAAGCATGTTTATATACTATATCTATATTCTCAAGCCACACAGTAAATTAAAACATATTACTTAGCTTTGTTAAACTGTATAAAGCTCTGTTGTGAATAATAATCTGATAAAAATATACATTTTATACTGAAAATTATTCTAGAACTGCCTTGCATTGCATATTTCCCTTATCTGATTCCTATTAAAAATCCCCTACTATGACGGGTCCTACACCCACAAGATTCTCCACTCCACACCCTGAAAAAAAAAATTTTCAGAACAAAATATTAATATTTCTTGGCCTACATCATTTCTTACAACTGCCAGAAAGCCAGAAACTAAAAAAAAGGTCTTACCCTGGTTCTAGGTAGAAATTTGACTCAATCCCATCGACGATTCGTCCAAGAAGACTTGAAGAAAACTCTACCAGGAGCGTTGTGGTGGCATCAGATCATCGATCCGGCGAATGACGGGCCCGAAATCGAAGAAATATGGGTGAGGGATCGTAGGAGAGAGAAGAGAGGGTTTCAGTGAGGTATTGCGCAAGAAAACTAAGTTTAGCACTATTATACTATGGGATTCATCGATGAGCCACGTCACCTCATCGATGAGTCCTGTAGAAAGTTCATCGACAAACCTGCACTCTCGTCGATGAATTTCAGATTTCCAAAAAATCCACTCTCGGTGTCTTCTTGTCGACGAAATGCTTCCTCGTCGATGAGGTCCTCTTGTACCCTTATCGACGAGCCCCTTGTATTCGTCGACGAGGACCTGAGAAAATTTCTTCGGATATTAACCTCCAAAGTGCAATGTCGTTGACGAAGTCGGCTTCCTCCTTCTATTACCGTTTCCATTTTCCTTTTTCTTTATTATTTAAATACCATTATTCTTCAAGTCACTACATAATGAGTTCTTGAATTGAATGGTCCAATGAATTCAATCATTTTGGGTCCACCAATTTACAATAATATGACAAAATAATTCTATTATTATTTTAATTTTATTTGAATATATATATATATATATATATATATATATATATATGAAATTTGAAAACTACTCATAAATCATAAAAAAATCTAGTAATTATAATACCACAAAATGTTTGTTAGATGCAATTTTCATAAATATTTAATAACTGAATGTACCATAAAATAAGTACAACATAGTTCAATATTTTTAAATTCAACTAATCATGAAACATTGTGTTAAAAATAATATAAACTAAATATTCAAAATTCATATTTCATAAATTAAAATTATAAAATTGAACTTTAGATCTTTTGAGCTTAAAATGTGAATGTTAAATGGATAAAGCAAACTAAAATTCATATTAACTAGTTGACTTTTGATCGAGTTAATTTATCCATTTTTTTTTCTTAATTTTATCTTAGTTATTATGTTTTTAAATATGTGATTCAACTAGACTAAGAAAACAAGCCACCATTCAACCAACTGGTCAATCCAAGCTAATTTTAAACAATATTTTATTTTTCAAAGATATATTTAATCATTTAATTCGCATGAAAATTGTATATAACAAATATTTTGGAACAATTTTTTAAATTATCAGCATTATTATTTTCAAATATATATATTTGATGTGGTATCATTAAAATTGTCCTCAACCGAAGGGCAGTTTTATTATTTTCAAACAGTTGAGGAGGTCTTCGGGGACCGTACAACCTTTCTGATGTGCAGGATCCTCCTTAGAGGCAAGCACATAGCATACTCGGTGCCATGCTATGATCATTTAAGGAACCCATTACAGTTTCGTTAAACCAGAGGTTTGCCTCACACCAGCACAGTGACTCGGCAGGTTATGGGTATCCACTGTAAAGATATTCCTCGTAATATCATAGAGACATTACAAGCTCATAAGTAAGAAAATAAAAGTGTTTCGGGCAAATAGCCTTTAGGGGAAGAAGGAAATTAGAAATCCATGGAAAAACACACACGGAGGAATTTTATTTCTAACTCCGTCTGATTCTAGTCTACCATACAAAAGGGAAGGCAGTCCCCTTATATAGAGGTCTGAGACCCCGAAGCTTACATGATAAACAAACATCGAGAACGAAATAAAGTAAACACGATAGAGACATAAAGAAGGATGACGACATAAAGCAAAGTCGGTGAAGACTTTTGTGGCGTCGACTGACAACTGAAAAAGATGACTCAACTACTGACAGCAGACATAATTAAAAGGTGACAGCACATGGGCGGCTGCAATTGTGCGGGAGTGACCCACCACCTTTAATTATGCAAGACTTATTGACAAATTAAGCCAACAAATACTGACTTATGAAAAAACTTACAACACATGCAAACATAGGACGGCCTATCATTATGGACTTTAGTAACAATAATACATAAAGTAGCCTGCCATTATGGACTTCGGTAAGATGGCGAGAGGTTGAGGTTGACATAGTCTTCATTCGTGATTTCTCCATGAATCGGATCGTTGTACGTCTTCTGCTTCCATGGATTTTCTTCATCATCTGTATCCATAGGATCTGGATCAGGAGGGTCCTTGTCAGGCAGCTTGAGAGCAGGAATTTCATTTGGAATGGCTGTGACGAGCTCAGAACAAAACTTTAGGTCATTCATTTCACAGAGGTGGTTCAACAGTGAGGGCTTGTATCATGGCCATGTAGAAATGTTGTATAGCGTATCCCATTCGTAGGCTTGATTCTGGGACCATAGGAGCTTCCTGGTAGGATTGTAGAAATACGGTCGATGGAGGATGAAGATAATGTGTACTGTGGCTGCTTCAGCTGGGTCCATCTTCTAAAGGTTGTGATTACCCATGAGGGTAGTCAGCTTTTTTCTCCATGTGAAGAGAGGATCAAAGAGCTGAAGGAAGGTCTAGAACAGGGATTTCTGGTTGGCTGGATCATCAAGGTGAGCGTACGTTTCTTGGAGCGGGAGGAATGTAGCATGTACCTGCAAAACAGAAAGATACCATAGATGCCATAATACATGAGTATTGAAGGATGATGGTTTGATGACGTAGGGATTGAGAAATGGATATGCTGGGAAGGTATGGTGATGGCCAATAGTCTGGGCATAGTGGTAACAGAAGGGTTTTGCACAGAACTTGATTTTGGAGACATCAGTTGTTTCTTGAGGTATTTCTGGTGGGAAATGTATCTGGGTAGAAGCACTGAGGTAGAGGATATCTGGAGGTGATGATGAGGATGAGGCCATGAAAATCAGTGGTATGGCTCGGTGTCTGGATATGAGGAAAGATGTTTTCCGGGGGCGAGATAACATATCAGTGAGGACATTATGATCGCCCTTTATACGCTTCACGTAGAAGTCATATATGGAAAACCTGTCTTTCAGTCTGAGAATCTGTGGATCAGGGAGAATCTTGTTCCAGAATTCAAGAATCTTTGGGAAAGATGAGTTGTCCATTTCAACTGTGAAGTGCTTTGATCTGGCGTAGAAGTCAAATTTTTGAATTCCATTTTTCATCGCAATTATTTCTTTGAACACAGTGTGATAGTGCTTCTGAGAATCTTTGAATTCTCCACTGGCGTGTCCGCAATAGGACCTTTTATTATCCTTATCTTCTAGCTGTAAAGCACCCCAATAATGGTCACTTGCGTCTGACTGGAGGATAAGATTTTCGGTGGTTGGAATAGTTAGAGGCGGTGGATCCTTGGCAGCTTTTTTGAGATATTTGACAGCATTTGTCTGGTCAGGGCCCCATGGGGGTAGTTTCTTTTTCAACAACTGTGACAGGGAGCTGGTGTGATGGTTAGCATGCGGGATAAATCTCTGATGTAATTAATTATGCCAAGAAATTATTGAATTTCTTTGACAGAAAGATTAGCATCTGGAAACTGTAATAATTGCTCTGCGAGATGTGGACCTGGACAGATGGTTCCGTGGGAAATTTTCATCCCCAGAAAATCAATTTCTTTTTGTCCAATCACGCTTTTCTTTTCTGATAACATTATCCCGTACTGTGATGCCAGTTGGTGGAAATGATCAAGAAGGTGATGATGATCTGCAAGGCTTTTTGAGAATAATAAAATGTCATCAATATAAATCAAGGTACTGTGCAGAATAGGATTAAAAATCCTAGTCATCGCCTTTTGAAATAGTGATGGCGCAATCTTTAAACCGAAGGGGAAAAATGTCCATTGGAATTGTTCATTCAGAATTCAGAACGCTGTTTTGTATCTGTCATCTGGGTGTATCCCGGGTTGCCGAAAAGCACCTTTTAGATTGAACTTTGAAAATATTTTTACTTTAGCAAGATGGATGAATTGTGTTCTGGCTTTTGGAATAGGGAGCCTATCATCCCTGATGAACATATTCAACGGCTTGTAATCAATAACTAATCTCTTTTTTCCTCTGATCTTTTTTCAACATAAAATGCTTGATATGCCCAAGAGGAATTGGTTGGTTCAATAAGACCTTGTTTCAATAAAGAATAACATTCTTCTCTGGCTAGCTTGAGGTCTGATGGAGTCATTCCCAGATGGGTAGCCTTGGTCGGACTAATATCTTCATTGAGTTTGAAGGGAATGTGGATGAAAAAATCTGGGTTTTTCCAAAGTGGATGATCATGAACGAACTGATCATGACTTTTTGCACACAACTTGAGGAGTTTGTTTTGAATGGGCTGAAAATCTGGAGAAGAATACGAAAGAGAATAGATTTTGTTTGTCTGGGTAAAAGGCTCGAATTCTCTTTTGTACTTAATTCCAATCGGAAGAATCCTTAAAGATTTTGAAAGACAATAAACATCCCATCCTAAAAAAACATCTTTTTGAGGAAGAGGACTACCCATAACATGAGTCCAAATGATGCAATTAGGAAGGAGTTTAATCCCAATTTTCCTTTTGGAAATCAAGGTAGTAGTAAAAATTTGATCATTAGCAGCCCTGAAAAATTGAGTATGGGAAGACCAACAATCTGATGGTAGAACTTTTGGATTGATCATGGTCTTATGGGATCTCGTATCAACCAATGCAATAGAAGGAATGGGATTACCATGCTTTTCTGGAAGGAGCTGAATTTGAACATGAGGACTGATTTGAGAATCTTGAGAGAAGAGAATAGGTTGGACTTGAAGAGTTTCATCCGAATGATAATCATCTTTTGAATCAGAGTTTTCTGAATCAGTAAGGACGAGAATAGTTTCTTCAGTTATCTCTTCTTGTTCTGAAAGAACAGATTCTGCATCTGCATCTAGTTCTTCATTCTGTAACTGTTGGGCGAGCTTTGCAGATTTTGTCCTGTTCATCGGGCATTGCTTTGCATGGTGGCCTTTTTTCTTACAAATGAAACAGCGAAGAGATTTATCATGTCCTCGTCGATTCTTCTTTTTGAAGAATCTGAACTTCTTTTTCTTTCTGTGATCTTTCTTGGAAAGCTTGTTGGAACCATAATCTTTGAAATGCTTCTTCTTTTTGGGACTACAGATGCAATCCCTTTCTTTGCATTTGATCCGCAAGTAAGGCTTTTTGCATTGCTTTGTGAACTTATGATTCTATTTCATCATCTTTGAAAATAACTGATGAGTATCACATAACTTTTCAAGAGAAGTGAGTGCCAGTTGATGAATTTCTCCTAACCAGATTTCTTTGAGTGGTCGTGAGAGAGAAGCAATTTTTCTCTGTAAATCTGGCTGAATGTTTTCTGGCAGAGAATTAATGTAAACTTGTCTGAGATTATCATCATGAAATCCACCAAGAAGATAATGCCTCTTAGACATCCTTTGATAATGAAAATCAAGGTCCTTTCTCTTTAAAGAACAACATCTCATTTCAAAATATTCTTGTCGAATTGTATTGGCATGAATATCTGGATCACCGACGAATTCTCTGTAGAGTGTTCTCAAAGCAAAGGAAGGAATCTAGGAATTAATGAATGTTACTTGTCTGAATTCACCAAGACTTTGAAACCAGTATTTTAATGATCTAGTAAATCTGGATGTGAATTCAACGAGAACTAATTGTAAAGTGTTCCCAGGCTTTGAGAGCTGAAGGTCAATCCATGCACCAAATTCACCAATTTGATCTCTCCACTTAGCTGGAGGTAATCCATCAAAAGAGAACCATGAATTATTATTTGAATGGTGTGGAACTGAATGAGAGGTAGCCGAAGTGGCTTCAGAAGGTTCTTCCACAATGGGAACTGTGGTATTGGTCTATTCATGGAATTCTTGGGTTCTGGATGATCCTAGTTCTGTGGGAGATGCCATCATCATATTGGTGAGATCAGTAATTTCTTGATCTGAGGAGGAGGACGATGTTTCAATTTCAGTGGAAACATAACTGTTATCATTAAGGGATATTTCAGTAATAGGGTCAGCAAGGAAAGATGGAGATTGATCAGGTGATAAAAATGGACTTTTGAGTTTTTGGTCAACAGGTTTAGGAGGTAAATGTTTTGCCGGAATTGGAGATCTGTGAGTAATGGGAGCTGATGGAATAAGAGAATGTCTCTTAAGAATTTCAGCAGTGGACTTGAAATGCTTAGAATAATATGGCTATTGGTAGGATGGAGCCAGTGGTGACTGAGGAATGAAAGAGTATGATGGAGCATATGGAAAGGCCTTAGGTATGTAGGTTGGTGAGGGAGTTGGACGATATTCTCGTTCAATTTGTGATACTTGGTCTTTGAGCCTTCTGATTTCTGTTTCCTTTTCATTGAACATTGATCCAAAGTATCCTATAGAAATGAGTTGTCTGAGCTCAGTATCAAGGCAATCAATTCTTCTTTTGGGATCAATATATAAAGCTTCAATTCTAGAATCAAGGTTGTCAAAACGTTGGTTCATCTGAGCGCCATGCTGGATGAGTTTGTCAACTTTGTGATCAATGACGGTCAACGTTGTAATCTGAGTTTGAGCATTCTGAGTTTGCCAGTTCAGAACTTGTTCAGCTTGTGATGGAAGCTTTCTAGAACAATCTGGTTGGATTTCAGAGGGTTGGATGAAAGGTCTAGTATGAAGGTTAGAGTCGGTATAAGATCTTGGTTCCAAGGGTGGAAACTGTTTGTCATAGGGAGAAGCCATGAAACAGCAAATTGGCTGAGATTGGGGTAGTTTGGAAACTGGAGTTTTGTAAGGTTCTCGTTCAGGTTCTTCTGGAGGAAGAAGTCCTTCTTCGCGAAGAATCTAAAGGGATTTATCATAGATCCATAAAGGCTTTGGTTTTGGATCTGGACGTCGGATGCCTATCCATGGGCTGCTTGGGTTATCAGGTTTTCGGTGAGGAGAAAAAGGTTTACAGGATGGTTTGGTTTCTCTCTCGTGTGTTTGGTGGCCAGTGCAATCTGGATCGCACATAGAAGGATCAACATCCCATATGAAATGTCCTTCAATTTTGTTGGTATAGATGGGGGATCCGTCTGCTTCAACGTGACTGACTGGAATGTCATCTTCGAAAGTAACAGGCTTTATCATCAATGATTGGAACACCGGAGGAGTTCTGGATGAAGCTGTATCTTTCGGGTTGAACACCGTCTTTACCGTTCCATCTGGAAGTCTCTGGAACTTAGGATCTGAGAGATGGATGGGTGAAGATTGCTGATGAAGCTGTTCATAGCTGGAAATCCACTCGAGAGGAATGAGTTGTTTGAGTTCTTCTCTGGGGACTTGTCGTGGAATTTGAAGGATGGTAAGAACATCATCTTCTCGTTTAGCGGTGATCAGGATAGTGTCCTCAGACTATCTCCGAAGGGGGAGATCAACAGCGTGATCTTGAAGTCTATAGATGAGTTGATGATGTAGGGTAGGGTAGCCATGTAGGCTGAAGAGACTTGTGGAGCACCAGTAATCTGCAGCTGAACCTTTATGCAGTTCCTCCGGTTCTTGTCTCTGAGAGGAATATTGAAGTTGGGAAAGAACGTGAGACAAACGCTACCAGCTTGGAGAGTGGTAAGCGAGGTACCAATTGCTGCATGCTCATACTGAGTGTAGGTTATATTGAGTAAAGTGATCGTGGCTGTGACTGGAAGTCCTTTACGGCTATGGAGTGTCAGAAGGAGTCTGACAGCACCATAATGGTGATGAGTGTAGCCTTCTCTAATCCACTGGTTGATGAGATCTTGATCAAGCTCAAGATCAACATATTGTTCCTTGGAAGAGGCTGCGAAGAGACACTTGTCAAGATCTGTGGTCTGGATGAACTCTTTGACTTGCGGTCTGTTGTGAGATATGAGAAGAGTACGAACTTGGTTGGCAAGAGATCTTTTTCTTCTAAAAATATTGTAGGGATTTACAAGAGGAAGAGAGGTTTCGTATATCTGAACAGAGTCAGGAATATAGGAATATTCTACTAGGTTGGTAATTTTGGAAGAAGTAGTTTTCTTGATGGAAGGAGGGAGAGAGATGGAAGAAGAAAGTCGAGCAGGTGTAATTTTTGAACTTTGTGAATGAGAATCCATGGTTTGCAAGTTTCCCCTTTGAGCTATTTGTTCCTCATTCTTCTAAAATTTACTTCTATGATCTTAACTTTTATAGACTCCAGGCAAGGACATGGCTCTGATAGCACACGAGAGTCGGGAGCCCCAAGACCTTCCAAAGGAAAGCACCCCACCAAAAAGACC